>NW_026511999.1:0-60861 GCF_027579735.1 Bombina bombina
AGCACAATTTTGCTCTACGCTCACTTCTTGCCTGATAACGCAGTGTTTAGGAAATCCTGTAATATCAGCGCTGTAGGTAAGTGAGCGGTGACAATAACGTGCAAGTTAGCACCGCACCCCTCATAACGCAAAACTCGTAATCTAGCCGTATGATTCTAATAAGAATTCTGGAGAAACATTTAGTCATGATACTGTAGTTTTCTCAACAGAATATACTGAACAATATGAAACCATAGTGGAAATATTGAGAAAGCACCTGTATATTTTACAAAATGATGAAGCTTTTCAACCAGTTATAGACCATTTTAAATTTGTTTCAAAATAACCTTATATATTAGACCAAGCTTTATCCATTAGCATGGTCCTTAGAAATGAGGTCAAAAGACAAACCAATTGGCTTTTCAGAAAAGAAACTTTAAATGCAAAAGTAGAGGATGTAAACCTATATTAATATCAAAGTAAGCAATCATTTTTTTTCCAGTATAAGTGATAAAACATTTTGTATGAATTTTTAGGCGAATTGTGGTACTACCTCTGAAGTACATCTATTTACCTGTAATCTTTGTAATTGTTAATATGTAGAAAAAACTAAATTTATGCTTACCTGATAAAAGTATTTCTTTCTGGATATGGTGAGTCCACAGCGTCCTCAATTACTGTTGGGAATCTTACTCCTGGCCAGCAGGAGGAGGCAAAGAGCACTACAGCCAAGTTGTTAAGTATCACTCCCCTTCCCACAAACCCCAGTCATTCAGCCAAAGGTAAATGGAGAAAAAAGAAGTAACACAAGGTGTAGAGGTGCCTGAGGTTAGTCAAAAAACTGTCTTAAATAAAAAGGGCGGGGCCGTGGACTCACCATAGCCGGAAATAAATAAACATATCAGGTAAGCATAAATTTTGTTTTCTTACCTAAGATATGGTGAGTCCACGGCGTCCTCAATTACTGTTGGGAACCAATACCCAAGCTACACAGAGGACTAGGGAGGGACAAGACAGGTAGACCTAAACAGAAGGTACCACCGCTTGAAGAACCTTTCTCCCAAAAGAAGCCTCAACCGAGGCAAAAGTATCAAATTTGGAAAAAGTATGCAGAGAAGACCAAGTTGCCGCCTTGCAAATCTGTTCCACAGAAGCCTCATTTTTGAAAGCCCAAGAAGAAGAGACAGCCCTAGTAGAGTGAGCTGTTATTCTCTCAGGGGGCTGCTGTCCAGCAGTCTCATAGGCCAAATGAATTATACTTCTCAACCAGATAGAAAGAGAAGTAGCAGTAGCTTTCTGACCCTTACGTTTCCCAGAGGAACAAAAAAAAAGGGCAGAAGACTGGGGAAAATCCTTAGTCGCCTGAAGGTAGAATTTTAGAGCAGGTTGTGCAACAAACGTTCCTTATGAGAAAAAGGATTAGGACATAGAGAAGGAACAACAATTTCCTGAATAATATTTCTATCCGAAACAACTTTAGGGACAAAACCAAACTTTGTACGAAGAACCGCCTTATTGACATGAGAGATAAGGTAAGGCGAATCACACTGCAAAGCCGAGAGTTCCGAGACTCTCCGAGCAGAAGAAATAGCAATAAGAAACAAAACCTTCCAGGATAACAACTTTATATCTATGGAATGCATAGGCCCAAACGGAGCCTGCTGCAAAACTCTAAGAACAAGGTTAAGGCTCCAAGTAGGAGCAACAGACTTAAACACAGGCCTGATTCTGACCAAGGCCTGACAAAAAGATTGCATATCTAGCACATCAGCCAGATGCTTATGTAGCAAAATAGATAAGGCAAGAAATCTGACCCTTCAGGGTACTGACTGACAAACCCTTCTCCAGACCTTCCTGGAGAAAAGACAAAATCCTAGGAATCTTGACCCTACTCCAAGAGTAGCCCTTGGATTCACACCAATAAAGATATTTATTCCATATTTTATGGTAAATCTTCCTAATAACAGGCTTGTCAATGACCGACTCAGAAAACCCACGCTTAGACAGAACTAAGCATTCAATCTCTAAGCAGTAAGATTCAGAGAAACAAGATTTGGATGAAGGAAGGGACCCTGAAGCAGATTGTCCTCCCTCAGAGGCAGTCTCCAAGGTGGAAGAGACAACATTTTTCCACTAGGTCTGCATACCAGATCCTGCGAGCCCACGCAGATGCTACAAGAATCACTGACACTCTCCTGCTTGATACGAGCAATAACTCGTGGAAGGAGAGCAAACAGAGGAAACAGGTATGCCAGCCTGAAATCCCAAGGGACTGCCAGAGCATCTATCAGAGCAGCCTGTGGATCTCTTGACCTCAAACCGTACATTGGGAGCGTGGCATTCTGCCGTGACGCCATTAGATCCAACTCCGGCATCCCCCATCTTAGGGTCAAGCTGGAGAACACCTGCGGATGGAGCTCCCACTCCCTGGGATGAAAAGTCTGTCTGCACAGAAAATCTGCCTCCCAGTTATCCACTCCTGGAATGTGAATGGCAGATAGACAGCAATTGTGAGCTTCCGCCTACTAAATAATCTGAGCCACCTCTTTCATGGCTAAGGAACTAAAAGTTCCTCCTTGGTGGTTGATGTAAGCCACTGAGGTTATGTTGTCCGACTGGAACCTGATAAACTGGGCTAAGGACAACTGAGGCCAAGTCATCAGAGCATTGAAAATTGCTCTCAATTCCAAGATTTTTATGGGGAGAACTGACTCCTTCCAAGTCCAGAGTCCCTGCACCTTTAACGAGTCCCAGATTGCTACCCAGCTCAGCAGGCTGGCGTCCGTGGTCACAATCATCCAGGAAGGTCTCTGAAAGCATGTTCCCTGAGAGAGATGTTCTTGAGAAAGCCACCATGAAAGAGAGTCTCTTGTCGATCGATCTAGATCTATCCTCTGAGACAGATTTGCATAGTCCCCATTCCATTGCCTGAGCATGAATAACTTCAGAGCTCTCAAATGGAATCGAGCAAAGGGAATGATGTCCATGGAAGCGACCATCAGACCGACTTCCTTACATTGAGCCACTGATGGTCGAACAGTAGACTGTAAAGAGGCAAGAGGAAAGAATTTTGGCATAAATAATTTCTGATAGCATAGTTATTTCATAAAAATCATGCATTATAAATAATATGCCATCAATTTTTATTTTTAATTGATAAAAAAAAAAATGAAAATGAATTAGTGATTAAACAAATAATCTATTATCTATATTGTTGGAAAAAGCAAGGCAGAACAAATAATTAGTCTAAAAAAGGGTCTCATTTCATATCCAAAATACATAGAAGTTTTTCTCTCTATTAATAGTGGGTTCATGTGGATTGATTAAAACAGAAAGTGACAACAAAGAGGAAGCATACAAACAAACAGATATGTTTTTGTTTATTTTGAAGAAAAAAAACAAAACAATTATCATCCATCCTGTTTATCCTTTCTATTGAAGTTCTGGCTGCTCTTGTTAGACAGGACCCAGAAATAGAAGGAATCACTATTGGGCCACACAATTTCAAAATAGCCATGTATGCGGACGATATCCTGTTTACAATTTCAAACCCCCTCTCTTCCATTCCAAAAGTTCTTAAAATATCGACACCTTCAGTAGATTCTCAAACGTTTTGATCAATAAACAAAAGTCGGAGATACTGAACATATCCTTTCCAATGGAAACCTTCCAATCTATTGTGGCCATTTGCCCCTTAAATCTACAAAAAAAAATCCCTTAAATACCTGGGCATTCAACTCTCACCCAACATCCCACAAACTTTTGATGAAAACTACCTAACACTTTCCCGTAAAATACAACAGGACTTGCACGCTTGGGCAGCCAAACCGATCACATGGTGGGGACGCACTCAGTGTGTAAAAATGAATACCTAGCCCAGGATCTTGCATCTGTTTCAAACACTCCATATCCCCATACCTAAATGGTTTATCTCACAACTGCAAAAGCACATTCACTTATTTATATGGGGGAAAATTAAACCCAGGATTTGTAAAAACAATATGTATAGGGCATACGGAAATGCAGATTATCTGGATGCGATAACCCTGCAACGTCTGATGGACTGGCATAGATCCAAGGACTCCAAGGCATGGGTGGCTATGGACTCACATATATTTAGGGTCCCGGACATGGGAGCACTTTGCTGGATCATTAAGAACCTTAGATCCCCTGGAGATTCACCGTTATGTCTTTGAATAATGGGATTCGATAATACAGCGGAGAAAACATATCTCGAGTGCACGTTCCCCCCTCTTCCCAATCCCCATGAATGAAGAGCTGATAGGAGGTTTAGAAAGAGGTCAACAGAGATTGGCAGAATGGGGCTATACTACTCCACTAGAGGAGTTCACAACGCAAGGGAAACTAAAGAGTAGAGAAGATCTGACGGCAGTAGCCGGAGGTAGCTACTCTAGCTGGCTGAAATGCTCACAACTAGCTCACTTTATCCACACATCTCCATATAGACAGGACTTCATGAGAGAACTTACACCATTTGAAACCTTTTGCGCCAAACAGAGGGACACAAGATATTCGCTATTGTTAGCAAGAAAAATAATACAGGCTGAACACACATTGCAACTCCCCTCATATGCACTTAAATGGCACAAAGATCTGGAGATCGAACTGTCAAGGGAAGAGTAGCACAAAATATTCCTACATACAAAACGAGCATCAACATCTCCCCAATCATTATAATTAAACTTCAAAGGTCTTAATGGTTGGTATCTTACCCACTCAAGGTTACAAAAAAAAACATAGAGATGTACTCTACTAGGCTTAGAACTGAAGCTGTAAATATTTCCTTGCTTAGGTCCTCCTTACTCCCAGGGTACAAACTCTTTCTGCACACTATGCCTTTCACAAAGGTAAAATCTCCTGTAGCATATCAGTCTGACCCTGCCAAATGATAGTCCAGCACCGAAATACCAGCAGGCAAATCTCCTTTGAACAAGGGAAAACAAACAAACCCCAGACGTACGTTTCGGCTTCTATGGGCCTCGTCAGTGAGGTGCAGTTGCATCCCTCTAAGGCATGTGTGCAAGGAGGCCACGTCTGCTTATCCCTTTTTCTCTTAGGGTGACCTAAGAGCATTTGCATAAACACAGAAAAAAACAGAGATGCACTCAACTAGGCTTAGAACTGAAGCTGGAAATATTTCCTTGCTTAGTCCCTCCTTACTCCCAGGGTACAAACTCTTTCTGCACACTATGCCTTTCACAAAGGTAAAATCTCCTCTAGCATATCAGTCTGACCCTGCCAAATGACAGTCCAGCACTGAAATACCAGGCAAATCTCCTTTGGACAAGGGAAAACAAACAAATCCCAGACGTACGTTTCAGCCTCTATGGGCCTCGTCAGGTCCCTCAAGGTAACAATATATCCCGATGCGAACGAGAGGTGTTGGCGGGGGTGCGATAAGAGAGGAAACTACCTTCATATGTGGTGGAATTGTGCCAAAATTCTACCCTTGGGGCTAGCAATAGAGAAGTATTTCCAAGCCTTGTTATTTAGGGATTTTTCTCTAACACCGAGAATTGCATTATTAAACGATTTACCAAAACTCCCATGTAAACTTAGGTTCACTCTACTGCAACTAGGACTTACGGGCGCCAAGGCCTTAATAGCTTTGCATTGGAAAACCCAATACTCTGACAATAACTAATTGGATAGACAAAATGGCAGACTAACTTATCTTAGAGTAATATGGCTATATCAAAAGGAAAAAAACAAAATTTCCTTGCTGAGGTAAGATTCCTTTGGGAGGATTGCCTCACCCACCAATGGACAGGACCTACACACGACAATCCAACGACAACTGATTGAAAGCATATACCCATACTCTAATATGTCCTTTCCTCCTCCTGCCCCTCTCTTGGGAACCACCCCTTTACTGTTTAAGCTACTATGATTGTGTTTGTTCCACCCATGCGGGTTTGGAAAGTACCTTGATTGTAAGAGTAAGAGCGTAATATAAGATGGCATGGACGGTTTTACAGGTAATTCTAAATAAGCTGTCATTATAAATGCCATGAAAATAACATACAGTCATGCTCCCTAGACAGAGGGAGGATATAGAAACAATGAAATAAAGAAATAAGGAAACAGATTCTCACTATTCCAGGGTGATTAATACAAAATATGCCAAGACAGGGTTTGGAGGGACATGGCAATGGTTAATAAAACCCTTGCACTTTTTCAGTGAGTACGGATGCACAAATTTTTCAGTGACTCCCTTATATGGGTTAAATCTTAAACTGCTGACAATTTTTTCTTTTATTTTGGAGTTATCACATAGTTACTGTTTCTGGTTCTATAAAGAAATTCATCTTTTCAGCACTGTGTTTAGATTTGGTTAACAATGCAACATCAGCAATATGTAATTGTGATTACGATTGTATCACAAACTTGTATTGTTTTACTTGGATGACAAAAGATGATTTATAAAAAAATAAATAAATCTGCAACGCGTTTCAAGGTGCTTCTGGCACTCTTTCCTCGGGCAGTGAATAAACATAAATGAAAATCACATCATATATAAAGCATTTGACAAATATACAATGTTGAAAGAATATCCAATAGTAATGGAGAATCTTACACATGACCATAATGGTATATTAACTACTGTTGTTTAAACAGAAAGCAGCAGGCAATTAAACTCCCAGTAGGCTCACTGTCTGTTAACCCCCTGTTATCCCAGCTATATTATAGTGATTAGTACATTTATTTTTTCACAATAAAAAACAAAAAACATAATTTACCATATAATTGGACTTCCCAGATTCATGGATATGACTGCAAAACAGTGTATCAATAATCTAAGTCCGTATGATTATAACGACCATGAGTTTAATTTTTTCTTACCACACCCAATGATTACGTTCATACACTATCTTGCTGCCATACATATGAAGTCCAGGTGGGCACATATTGAGATTCCTAAACCGAAATATAAATCACAGCATAATTTCAATCCCTCGGTTGTTCTGTGCCCTGAAATCCGAATAGGCTATGGACGCAGTGTGCAAAAAAGTCACTCACAGTCAGCATGCGTTACCATGGCCACAAGCCAACATTTGCGTGATCCAACCAATCGGAAACCAGGAGCCACCTACAGATATCCATATGCATAATGCTATAAACAAAATATGCCTAGAACACATTATGTGATGGGCTTTCCAACACCTACTATAACATATGATGCAATCTAGGCCTACAGATAAGGATAGATTTGGTATTGTGACTTTCGATTGGCTATCAAACATTAAAGAGAATATATCACCAGATGTAAACAGTCGTTACCATACTAACAGTCCGGTTCAACATATACTAAAACATTCAGATGCCAATATACTAAATCAGCCTGAAAGGCTCATAATAAAGAGAAATAAAAACAAACATCTTAATCAAAAAAATAAAAAACATAAAAAACATGCAATAAAAAATGTACCATAAAAAGATATTAAATATAAAAAAACACTAAAGAATTAATAATACCCTTCTAAGAATACTAACCTCCTATAGTGCAATGTATTACACAGCAGAAAATATGTTTATAGGTTCTGCGGGCTCCCTAAATACTAACCAATGTGTAACTATAAGCATGAAGTTTAAAACAAGGGCTCTACTGAAAAGCAGCCAGATCAATATTTTCATTGAGTCCCTCAGGAAATTAACGGCCAGATTACGAATTTTGCGTTAGAGGCTATGTGGTGCTAACAAGCAGTTTTCTCTCACCGCTCACTTACCTACAGCGCTGGTATTACGGGTTTTTACAAACCCGGCGTTAAAAGGCAAGAAGTGAGCGTTGAGCAAAATTGTGCTCCTTACCGCACTCCAATACCAGCGCTGCTTAAGTCAGCGGTGAGCTGGTCGTACGTGCTCGTGAACGATTTCCCCATAGGGATCAACGGGAAGAGCCGGCTGAGAAAAAAGCAGCGTAAAACTCAGTAACGCAGCCCCATTGATTCCTATGGTGAAACACATTTTATCTTTACATCTAACACCCTAACATGAACCCCAAGTCTAAACACCCCTAATCTTATACTTATTAACCCCTAATATGCCGCCCTCAACATCGCCGCCACCTACATTATATTTATTAACCCCTAATCTGCCGCTCCGGACACCGCCGCCACCTACATTATATGTATTAACCCTAATCTGCTGCCCCCAACATCGCCGACACCTACATTATATTTATTAACCCCTAATCTCTCTCTCCCAATGTCTCCGCAACCTACCTACACTTATTAACCCCCTAATCTGCCGCCCCCAACGTCGCTGACACTATACTAAATGTATTAACCCCTAAACCTAAGTCTAACCCTAATCCTAACACCCCCTAACTTAAATATAATTTAAATAAATCTAAATAAAATTCCTATCATTAACTAAATTATTCCTATTTAAAACTAAATACTTACCTATAAAATAAACCCTAAGCTAGCTACAATATAACTAATAGTTACATTGTATCTAGCTTAGGGTTTATTTTTATTTTACAGGCAAGTTTGTGTTTATTTTATCTAGGTAGAATAGTTATTAAATAGTTATTAACTATTTAATAACTACCTAGCTAAAATAAATACAAAAGTACCTGTAAAATAAAACCTAACCTAAGTTACAATAACACCTAACACTACACTACAATTAAAAACATTTACTAAATTAAAAACAAAAAATTAAATAAATTAAATTAGCTAAAGTAAAAAACAAACAAACACTAAATTACAGAAAATAATAAACAAATTACAAGATATTTAAACTAATTACAC
Organism: Bombina bombina; assembly: GCF_027579735.1. NCBI lineage: Eukaryota > Metazoa > Chordata > Amphibia > Anura > Bombinatoridae > Bombina > Bombina bombina. The sequence continues at coordinate 8,757 of NW_026511999.1, forward strand.
CTAATCTAATAGCCCTATCAAAATAAAAAAGTCCCCCAAAATAGAAATAAAACCCTAGTCTAAACTAAACTATCAATAGCCCTTAAAAGGGCCTTTTGCGGGGCATTGCCCCAAAGAAATCAGCTCTTTTACCTGTAAAATAAAATACAAACAATCCCCCCAACAGTAAAACCCACCACCCACACAACCAACCCCCCCAAATAAAATACTAACTAAAAAAACTTAAGCTCCCCATTGCCATGAAAAGGGCATTTGGATGGGCATTGCCCTTATAAGGGCAGTTAGCTCTATTGCAGGCCCAAACCCTAACCTAAAAATAAAACCCACCCAATACACCCTTAAAAAATTCTAACCCCTGAAGATTGACTTACTGTTCTGAAGACTGGACATCCATCCTTAAGGAAGCGGCAGAAGTCTTCATCCAACAGGGCCGAAGTCCTCAACGAAACCAGGAAAAGTCTTCATCCAAGCCAGGCGAAGTGGTCCTCCAGACGGGCAGAAGTCTTCATCCAGACGGCATCTTCTATCTTCATCCATCCGACGCAGAGCGGCTCCAACTTCAAGACATCCGACGAGGAGCATCCACTTCATCCGGAGTCTTCTTACTGAATGAAGGTACCTTTAAGTGACGTCATCCAAGATGGCGTCCCTTAGATTCCGATTGGCTGATAGAATTCTATCAGCCAATCAGAATTAAGGTAGAAAAAAATAGGATTGAAGTTCAATCCTATTGGCTGATCCAATCAGCCAATAGAATTGAGCTTGCATTCTATTGGCTGTTCCAATCAATCCTATAGCATCAGCCAATAGGATTTTTTCTACCTTGATTCCGATTGGCTGATAGAATGGCTGAAAAGATCCCAATTTCACTGTGTGTAAGGTAACAGGAGAGGATCTCACCAGACTGTCAATTTTTGTTGTAGGCCTGCTTCAATATCAGGTCAGGGTTCCATGGATCCTTAGAGAGGTGCAGGAATCCTGTCACCCCTGTAGTCCAGTAATAACTTTTGAGGCCTAAAAGTCTCCTCAGGGCCAAAGTGGTTGCTTCAGCAGTGAATACGGCCGTTGGAGCTTTAAAGCTGCGTAGTGCTGCCTAGGAGTTCGTTCTACTGCAGATGTGTTCCGCCTTCTATGAAGGCCTGTAGTGGGTAGATTGTGAGTGCAAAGGGCCAGAGGCTAAGGCTGCCTTACCAGGTCAATCTGGGTCCGTAAGGACGTCTAGGCCTCTCAGCAACGGTAGGAGGTAGAGGAAAAGATGGGTGGCCGTTCGCGCCACTTCGCAGAGACTGAACTGAACGTAGATCACTTCTTCCACGTTCTCTGGAAGCCTCTGGGGAGCAGTCAAAGTCGCAGGTCCGGGTGTTCGACTGTATGAGTCTTTCTGTGCAGCTCTAGGTTGTGATATGGGGGCATATGTATCAAGCTTCGAATGGAGCTTGATGCCCCGTGTTTCTGGTGAGCCTGCAGGCTCGCCAGAAACAGCAGTTATGAAGCAGCGGTCACAAAGACCGCTGCTCCATAACCTGTCTGCCTGCTCTGAGCAGGCGGACAGACATCTCCGGAAATCAACCCGATCGAGTACGATCGGGTTGATTGACACCCCCCTGCTGGCGGCCGATTGGCCGCGAGTCTGCAGGGGGCGGCATTGCACCAGCAGCTCTTGTGAGCTGCTGGTGCAATGCTGAATATGGCGAGCGTATTGCTCGCCGTATTCAGCGAAGTCTGGTGGACCTGATCCGCACTGTCGGATCAGGTCTGCCAGACTTTGATAAATATGCCCCATGGTATCAGAGCTCCAGTACTGTGTGTACTTACGGCCAGGTCTCAGATTAACTTCCGGAACTCAGAAGGGGCACAAAATCTCAAATTTGAAGTATGCCGTGGTGGGTTTCAGGCCTTAGGTGCGTGGTCCATGATCAGGCTCTCAGCTTGCTTTTAAATAGTTTAAAGGGTCAGGGGACCCAAGGAATAAAATACAAGTATTATAGTGTACCTTGTAAGATAAGGGTAACTATAACCAAAAATTTCTGTAAAAATCAATTTTTTTATGCACTATTGTACAGAGCTCTCACAAAGTATGTCTGTCTGCTTAGCTTGTCAGTTAGCTCTGCCCCCAGTGCCCCTGTTTTTAATAGGATTGTTAAAAACCGGCACACATTCGTCAAATTTTACATTCACTTTAAATACAGATATATAGTATAAAGAGGTTCCTCTGCCTCACAGACAAAGCCTCTCCCCAGTGCCTTATATACAGATAAATAAAATTCTAGAGAGGATCTCTCTGAATCACACATAGAGTCTCTCCCCAGTTCCTTATATACAGATATATAATATTATAGAGGTTCCTCTGCCTTAAACATACACAGCACCCTTCCCCATACCTTGTATACAGATATATATTATTATAGAGCGGTTCCCTCTACCTCACACAGCAGCTTTCCAGTACTATATATACAGAAAGATATATTATAGAGAGGTTCCCACTGCATCACACATACAGCCACCTACCCAGTACCTTATATACAGATATATAACATAGAGAGCTTTCCTCTGCTTTTTCACACACAGAGCCCCACCCCAGTTCCTTATATACATACATATATATATATATATATATATATATACAGTATATATTACAAAGAGGTTACTCTGCCTCAAACATACACAGCCCCGGGGGGGCGGAGCCAACAACCAAGCAGGACAGACGTGTTCATAAGAAGCTCCTCAGTCAGAACACACATTTATATTATTTTATAATAAAAAAAAGGACATAATACATCCTTGGACACAAATGCCTTAAGTAATAGGGCACTTTTGCACCTGCGGCAGCCTTCATCTTTAAGTTCGGGACAGATTGGGTGGCGCGATCAGCTTAAAGTTGCTTGGGGCCTTGCATCTCGGCTCTTAAGTGCGCACACTACATTGAGCTGCCTACAACTCTCATTAGAGCACTGCTTTGATGCCTGGAGAGACGGGGACCCGCTCCGGTACCTGATCTCTTCAAGAGAATTAAGAAACCATCTGAGAGGCACCTTAGAGTTCTTGATGAAAGGACAGACGGCAATGGATTGAGCCGGCAACGGATTGAGCCTGCGGACCTTAGTGAGTACCCCACCGCTCCCCTGCAGTACCAAATATCATAGGTGCTGATCTAGACATATTTCCCCATCTCGGCCATTAAAGTCTCCATACAGGGGGGCCGTTTACCTAGCACCTTCAGTGATCAACAGTTGTGGCGCGAGGCGCCATCTTCCATACCCGCACATCAACAAAGACTATTACCGACCCAGCTAGCTAAGCGACAGCAGGCTTAACCACTTAGGGCCACTTAGATGTGCTACATAAAATAAATGCTGCGGTACATGGTTGGGGCTACTGGACATACACTTTGATCTCACTGAGAATATCCTTTCATGCCGCACTTCTTCCATAACAGCGCCCTCATGGAGATAGCCACTTCCCTCTTGGCAGCATTATGCGATTGACTTGATCTGCATCATGCAGGACTAGTAGATACTTTGAAAAAAGCAGTTAGCGCTCCTTACGCTACGGTGCTGACTGAAGGTACTCCTACCACCACGGCAGACCCCTCATCAGATAATGATGACATCTCCTTACATGATACAGCTTACCAGCAGTGCATACATCATGGAGAGTCTGAGCCCGCAGAGGAACCGGGAGGGAGAGCACCAGAAATAGTACAACACTTCCATATTCAGACCTCAGATCCGGACTCAGAACTAGTGTTCCGTCGGCGAACTCTAAACCTTTTCTGCATCAAGGGTGGAACCATCACTGCACTTCTTCAGAGATCCCTGTCACATCGGCTACAGAAACCTAAAGTCAGCTCTCCCCACATCAACACAGCTGGAGTTATACATAATAATGGGGATAAGATCTGCCCAGAAGTGCGCTTTTTACACATCAACATTAAGGTGGGCACTCTCCAACCACTGCAGCGGCCCTGGTGGAAATCCGGAGTGGGTTAGATCTTTGGCCCCTCTCTATGTACAGCAGCAATTGCATAGTCCTGATGCTGAAGCAGACTGTTGTATTTCACTTGGTTCTTTGGTCCCAAACAGTTTTGTTAAATATATTGTTAATCACTCAGGGACTTATGTTATGAACTCAAGCTAAAGACTCATTGGGAACATTATCTGCTCGTCTGATATACTTTAATCTTTTGGCCCTAGTGTTTGGTCAAACTCACTTCTGGATCTGTCAGAGCATGAGATGATAACCCCTTCAGAGCCACCTGCTTATTTTTCTATTCTATATATGCTAGTTATGGGACATCAGTTAGTCTGTAGATTTGTGTGCCTCATTCCTCCATATTTCCTACTGAAGTCCTATCAAGGAACTTATTTTGTAGAAACCTAGTTTGTAGCTTTTAATAATATATATGGTCCGCATTCTTTATTTTATTCTTATTTTATATCTCCCTACAATCAGAAAATATCTAATATGATGCTCTCAATGTCATGTGTTCTAATATGTTCTAACTAGGTAATACCTGGTTAGTGTTTTCCATATTATAAGAGATACACTTCATAGTTTTCTATTTTCCAAGGAAAGGCTTGCATGTAATACTAGGGTCAAGTAATATAGGGCTTTGGAGAGTGTTAATGATGGCACGTAACCTGAACTATGTCCCCATATATGCTGCATGCTACTATCTGTATATAGGTTTTTGCACTGTTAGAGGGGGTTTATGATATATTAGCTCTTTGAGTCATTTTGCGATCACTTGAACAAGCTGCACATTAATTATAGGAGAGACCATTCCTCATAGAACAGGTCCTAGTATTTTTCGAATATTACATTAGCAAGGATATATTTACCGTATAGTCAAAGGTAACAGTCAGGAATAAGTTCAGTGAGTGTTTCAAATTACATGCCTACTAAATGTGTCCCACACATTAGATACAATGGTAGATTAGACGCTATGTATATGTACACAAACCTATATGTTCACTAATTACCATGCATTCTTGCCGATCCTCTGTATGAGTCTCCCTTCTTGAAGTGGTTCAAGAATTTTACAGTAGGCTCAGCTCCACACCCTACATATTTTGACTAGTAGGTATGCAGATTATTATAGAAATGTAGAACCTATACATAGAGTCAGCATAATATGTCAGGAATGGATGGTATGCATTTCACAAGTCTTTTACCTGCTGTACATATCTCACATGTTAGGTGTCACAGCAAAACAGATGTTATGTATATATGTACCCGCCTATTTCTCTACTAACTACTATATACACACCATAGGTTATTATACCCTTTGAAGGCTTTAATTTAGATTATCCGCCCACCATATAGATTAGATATAAAAACTTCCTTCCCTCATAGCTTCACTTGTTTAAACACGCCTCTCATAGTTTCCTATCTTAGCCACTACTATGTACATATTTAGCATACATAGATTTATAACCGAACCCATACTGCAGCCCCTCCAAATTAGGCTCCGCCCCCCAGCTTTTTCCTCCCCCGTCCCTTCCCCCTCCCACAACTCGAGTGGCTTTGGCCCACTGTAATCCCTCTTCCTTCCAGTGCTCTATGACCTACCTATGGTCACCCTACAAGCTAACTCCCCACATCATCGCAGCAATCCTCATTTTATTCATCCTAGAGATGTGGAGACCAGATTACAATAATTAAAATATAAAATGAAGTTTCACTTCAGTTCGCCCAAGCATATATTTGACCCCCCCCCCCCCCAGACACAACATAGGTTTCTACAGGTTAAGGCTGACCTTATGATATTACTATGGTTATGTTTATTTCTGTGAGCCCTAAAAATTTATGATTTACCTTGATATATAGTTCAGTTACTCCTCCACTAGCCTAACAGATATAAGGGGTGTCAACACTGTTGTGCTGTACTTTTGTGTTAATTTGATGATTGGGCAAATGTTGTATTTTGTATTCTTTGTGCTTTCTGAAACTTCAATAAAAAAATAAGTTTAAAAAAAAAACATACACAGCCCCCTCCCCAGTTTCTTATATAGAGATATATATTATAGAGAGGTTCCCTCTGCATCACACAAACAGCCCCCTCGACAGTACTATATATATATATATATATATATATATATGTATATATATATATATATATATATATAGAGAGAGAGAGAGAGAGAGAGAGTGAGAGTATCGTAGAGGTTCCCTCTACCTTTCACACACAAAGCCCCCTCCCCAGTTACTTATATACAGATATATTATAGAGAGGATCACTGTGTCTGTCACACAAAGCCCACTCCCTTATATGCAGATATATATTATAGAACGATGCTGAAGTTAGCTTCTTATTCGGCCAGCTTCATATTCAGCAACTGATTACAATCAGCCAAATAAAGCTGTATAAACAAAATATGTAGCATTATTTTTATTTTAAATAAAATAATACACTTTCCTGAAACCTAAGCAAAAATATTTTATATTATACTTTATATTATATTGCAATAAACAGGTGGTAAATTTGGCACAATTTTGGTTATGTTTTGAATAAATAACTTGTATATTGAAATGGTTAAAATCCTTTGGGCCACTGATTTGTATGTGGATATATACAGTGTGTGAGCCCCTTCATACATGATTTCAGCCTGGCTCAACAGTTTCTAAGGCAATCAAACTGGTGTCAACAATATCACTTCATATAGTTTACCTTTTCAGAATAAGTAACTGGTATTTTGAAAGGGTTAAAATCATTTGGGCCAATCATTTCTGTGTGGATATATACAGGGCGTGAACCGCTTCATAGGATAGACATATTCTCAACCTGGCCCAATGGTTTCTATGGCAAACAAACTGTTGCCAACCGTGCCACTTCATATAATTTTACCTTTTCTGAATAAGTGGTATTTTGAAAGGGTTAAAATCCCTTGGGCCACTCATTTCTGTGTGGATATATACAGGGTGTGAGCCCCTTCACAGAATCCATGTTTTCAGACTGGCCCAACGGTTTCTATAGCAAACAAACTGGTGCCAACCTTGCTACTTCATATATTTTACCTTTTCTGAATAAGTAACTGGTATTTTAATGGGGTTAAAATCCTTAGGGCCACTCATTTATTTGTGGATATATAAAGGGCGTAAACACCTTCATAGGATACACATGAAGGCATATTTAAGAAATGTCTTGCGGACCTGATCTGACAGTGCGGATCAGGTCCGCAAGACATCGCTGAATGCGGAGAGCAATACGGTCTCTGCATTTAACATTGCACCAGCAGCTCACAAGAGCTGCTGGTACAACGCCGCCCCCTGCAGACTTGCGGCCAGTGGGCCGCCAACAGGGAGCTGTCAATCAACCCGATCGCACTCGATCGGGTTGAATTGTTGCGATTCCTGTCCGCCTGCTCAGAGAAGGCGGACAGGGTTATGGAGCAGCGGTCTTTGTGACCGCTGCTTCATAACTGCTGTTTCTGGTGAGTCTGAAGACTCGCCAGAAACGCGAGCCGTCAAGCTCCTTTCGGAGCTTGATAGATAGGCCCCATGTTCTCACCCTGGCGCAACGTTTTATATGATAAACAAACTGGTGCCAAACTTGCCACTTTATAATTTTTACCTTTTCTGAATACGTAACTGGTATTTTAAAGAGGTTAAAATCATTTGGGCCACTCATTTCCGTGTGGATATATACAGAGAGTTAGCCCCTTTATAGAATAAACATGTTTTCAGACTGGCCCAATGCCTTTTTATGTCAAACTGGTGTCAACCGTGCCACTTCATATATTTTACCTTTTCTGAATAAGTAACTGGTATTTTGAAAGGGTTAAAATCCTTTGGGCCACTCATTTCTGTGTGGATATATACAGGGTGTGAGTCCCTTCATATAATCCATTTTCAGACTGGCCCAACGGTTTCTATGACAAACAAACTGGTGCCAACCTTGCCACTTCAAATATTTTACCTTTTCTTAATAAGTAACTGGTATTTTGAAAGGGTTAAAATCCTTTGGCCTACTCATTTCTGTGTGGATAAATACATGACGCAAACCCCTTCATAGGATAAACATGTTCTCAGCATGGTCCAACACTTTTTAAAGTGGTAAACAAACTGGTGCCAAGCTTGCCATCTCATATTTTACCTTATTTTGTGGGAGTAACTGGTATTTAAAAAGGGTTAGAATCCTTTGGACCTCTCATTTCTGTGTGGATATATACTGAACATGAACTCCTTCATACAAAAAACATGTTTTTTAGACTGGCTCAATGCTTTTTATAGCAAACAAACAGGTGCAAACCTTGCCACTACATATATTTTACCTTCTCTAAAAATTGGTATTTTGAAAGGGTTAAAATATTGTGGGCCAATAATTTCTATAGTGATATATACAGGGTGTAAGTCAATTCATAAAATCCACTCTCTTTTTTTGCGGCTCGCCCAACTGTTTCTTTGGCAAACTAACTTGAAAGGGTTAAAGTCCTTTGTGACACCTATTTCTAAATGGATATATACAGGGCATGAACCACTTCATAGGATTGACATGTTCCCAGCGTGGCCCAAATTTTGGTAATTAGATTACTGTCACGACAAAATTCAGAGATAGAGGTTGTCGTGAAAGTAATCTAATTACTAAAATAATATGAAAACATTGGTATTTATTAGGGGAATATATAACAGACATAGAATTTAAACAGCTACCCATGCCTGCATTTAAGAGAAATAAAAATCTAAGGAATTCTCTCATTAGAGCTGATATTGGCCCCAACAAAACATTAAAACAATTTTAATTTAATTTCTGACAAAAATTTAGGATGTTTTCCTTGCCTTGGTTGCGTGAATTGAGGCTCTGTAATCAAGGGGCCGCATTTTAATCACCCATTGACTGGACAAACATTTAAGCACAATGCACATTACACATGCTTCACATCTTATGTTGTTTATCTTATCAAATGCCCTTGTGGGCGTGGTTACGTTGGAGAGACTAGCAGACGCATCAAGGACCGTATAAGTGAACATAAGAGCAACATAAGGTGTAAGATTTTGACTGCCCCAGTAGCTGCCCATTTTTTAGAATTTGGACATCAAATTAATCAATTGCGCTTCCAAGTCATTGAGAAAGTTGTCACTCCCAGGCAAGGTGTAGTGGTGGGGGGTCCTTGTTGAAAAATGTTCTTTATGCAGTTTTCTTATAGCTCTAGACTGGATGCACTTTTGCTGTTTATTATCTAAAGCTTATGATGTTAGGCAATATTGTTTTTAATTATACATACACGTACTACTTTTGTGTGTTTTTTCTTTTCTTTTGTATATTCTCTGCGCTTGATCAGTCGAATTGTAACTAATTAACTGCTGTAATTGATACATTGAAAGTGCTATAAATTAGGGCATTGGATGATGAATTGGTATCACATGATTAACGGGACCGCCCAGAAACGTTGTGTTCTATGTTGATCCCCATACTTTAAACAATAAAGGGATTTTAATTTTTGGATACAGCCATTTCGTCTTTTTTTACAATGTTCTGGAGTTTGGCAGTGGCTCATGGCTGTACCATATTCCTGGTGTAAGTGTTGGTTTATGTTTGACTTTGATATTCTCTGAAGGGGCTCACGCCCAGTATATATCCACTCAGAAATGAGTGGCCCAAAGGACTTAAACCTTTTAAAAATATCAGTTACTGGGCGTGTCCAGGCCATGGCCTAAGATGGCTGCTAAACTGGGAGCTCTGTAAATAAGAATTGCAATCCGCCTTGTAATTGAGTTTTTTTTTCATATCCATCCAAAGAAAATGAATCCTTAAACAGTAGATAACGTTGTGCTGGACTGGATTATATCTATATTGTGAGAAAAGAAGTCTCCCAGACTGGACCGCAGGGGTCTCTTGGCGGCCTGTAAGGAAAAGGAACTCAGCACCCCCCCCCCGGGGAACCGGGGTAAGCAGAGTAAACACTGTGCCTCTGCATTTACTTGCTAATCTGGAAGCAGCAGATAACTAAATATCCACCAGCACGCAACTAGCATGGAGGAGATCTATTTTTTTATTAAAGGCCTAATGGAGAGGCGGGAGGAGCTGATCTGTAACAGAATCGACCGACTAGCGGAGCAGCAGTCCGCACTATCCCTAGTAAATGCTTCAGCTGACTGCTGGGAAGCACCGCAGAGTGAACCGCAGAGTACCCCGTTACACAGCCCAAGGGCTGGGGAAGATAGAGGGCGAACAAGAAATATATCTGAGGGCCCTTTCCCTCCCTGGGCCCCAGAGAGGTGTGAACTAGAGAGATCTAAGTGTGCTGGGACAGAGAGCGGCCTTCGGGAGAGCTATCGGCACCCCTCCGTTGGGAGCGGTCAGTGGAGCTACTCACATGTCACGGAGGAGATAGTCGCCCTAACAGTCTCGCCGGAGGAAGAGATAGAAACTGGGGAGCGGTGGCAGTCCAATTTACTGTCGGCTCGGAGGGTGAACGCATGGGTGGATCCGGCTACTATGCCTAAAGTTGCCGTCCTTGTCCGGAGGGAAGCGGCCGGCCTTCTGGATTGGGGCGGCAAAGTAAGTCCACAGGATCTATGTCAGCTGGATGTGCAGGGAATGAATGGGTCCCAGGCGGCCATGCAAAGCTCGAGACAGCGTACAGCAATATCCCTAGGTGGCCTTGTGGATCCTGTCTCATCGTCATCCGCCGCTGCAGTCTGGGGTGTGCAGCTCCCATCTGGAGAAATTCTGCCAAATCACTTGGACACAACGGGAGTGGGGTAACGGTGAATATGAGTCATCCGAGGTGCTGGCTACTCATCTGTCTGTGTATGCTATATCCTCTATGTACTTTTGATATCCTCATGAATGAAAGCCTCCGAGCTGGAACTTAGAGATCCTGGGACATGGTACCTATGTGACTTTGCTTATGTTGTCTATAGAATATGAGTATGTTAGGCATTATGGACTCACAGTTCATGCTAGAGACACTAAAAATGACTTCTGTATAAATATTCATTAGTCAGCTGAACCCCTATATTTAGATAGTACTATTCTAGAAGTTGGATGCTAATAGTAGCTCACAGGGAAGATAAAGCTGTTCCCCTTACTAATATCCTGATAGGCTCCTCTCTGCTTATGAAGTCATAGCCCTGCAATATCCAATAGAACTGAACAGCTGCTGTTTTGAAGCTGAAAGTTAGAAGTGGCCTGGGCCTTCCTTAATCTATGACCCTGCTGCATGTTTCATTTACAGGACTTAAACTCCTTTTGAGACCTTAAAAGGTCAGGAATTGGGACACATGTGTATAAGTCAGTTATTACTGTATTCAGGGCCTAGCTGAAATGTATTATGCAATAACCCACCTCTTGTAGGGTAATACGTTAGCCCACAACTGTACAACTTATATGCTAATTTTCTATCATTATGTACATGATGGGTTTGAGGTGTATTCTGTATTTTCACTTATCATACCGGCATGGGAAGGGTTAGACATGTGGGATACCAAGCACTCAATAAGTTCATAAAAAGGTGCCATGTTTTGCTATTGATGTTATGTTCTTCTCAGTTGATGTATGTTTATGCACCAGTCCACATTTGGTTGGGGGATACGTTAGCCCAGAATATAGCCACTGATTACAAGTTGTGAGTATATTTCACTATACGCTCTCTATGGTGCTGTACAGTTTATAGGGTAATATTCTCTCATTTTCTATATAATAGATTTGAGGGGTGTTTTTTATTTTTCCTATTGTTCCTTGACAGATTAGCATGTTTTTGACACCAATGGTGTCTATGCATATTAAGTTTTATATAAAAGTTGCATGAAACCTATAATTTTCCTAGTTTTAACTACCCCTTGTGCGCCCTACACATGTGCTTAGTTTACAATCGACCTTAGTTACACAAATAATTTTTATCTTCCATATAAATTTTTTCAAATGATAGATCTATGCAGCATTCTGTATCATACCCTTAATAGGCTCTCTTCCGAGTTAAATGGTGGCCTATACCACTAACAGTAATGTTAATATAGAATTCACTAATAGGTTGAGTCCTAGAGGGCCCTTGTAACTTTACCCCCTACGTTTCCCACAGTACTTATTTTTAAGATGTATGGCCCGAAAGTGGCCGTTAACTCTCAACTGAGGTATGTCTCATTCATACTTTAGCATATTTTAGGGGAAGTGTATGACAAAATGCTGAACACCTATAGTGTTAATATTCTTGTTGAAATGTTTTAGTACTGAAATTGTATATAATATATGTTCTGCTGAAGATACCAAGGACATGTATAAGCCTGCATAGGTTACAAATTTGTTATTACATTTAGGCTCATAGTAAGCTGGGTGTTTACTGAAATTGTATATAATATATGTTCTGCTGAAGATATCAAGGACACGTATAAGCCTGCATAGGTTACAAATTTGTTATTACATTTAGGCTCATAGTAAGCTGGGTGTCTGTTTTGTGCTATATGTCCTTTGTACATGTACTTTTGTAAAATGAGGTAATATCCATGGCTGGGAAATGTACCTTTGGGTCAGGATATGCTTTGATCTTACAGCTGTGAAGCCATGCTTGTTTGATTAACTATGTAACTCCTGTTGTATGACAAATGGGCATGTTGCCATGATGTTTCTTTCTGAAATTTTGTGTTTGTTTGCCATTTTACCTCAATAAAAAACTATTTAAAAAAAAAAAAAAAATATCAGTTACTTATCCAGAAAAGGTCAAATATACTTAGTGGCAAGGTTGGAACTTGTTTGTTTGCCATAAAAAAGTGTTTGGCCAGGCTAAGAACATGTCTATCCTCTGAAGGGGCCCACGCTCTGTATATATCCACACAGAAATGAGTGGCCCAAAGGACTTAAACCCTTTAAAAATACCAGTTACTGGGGGCGGAGCCGGGCCACGCAGGGAAATGGCCGCACATTAGAAAGGCTCTTAATACCCACATAGGCAAATAATGATATAACCCAGCATTTCCATCATTCCCACAACCAAAAATCATACAGATATCCTGAGGCTGTGGAAGCTAGATCTGCTGATTTCCTTACGCACACAACACAGTGCCTCAGTTTGATCCCCTTCTCCCTCTAAACAGTCAGGCGGATACACCGCTTACAAGGGTTGTCCTGCAACAGGTCCCTTGGGCCCAGCCTTCAATCGGAGCACGGGAGGTGTACTGAGGGAATACAGTAACTAACACAGCAGTATAGCAGACACTAAAACACAGGGGCTGGCTCTGGAATTAAATCTGCACATTTGGGGGCAACTTCTCTGCAACATTACCCTGAGTTTAAAAATATCGCAGATAGGACCAAGGAGCTATATTGCAAAATAAAGGAGGAGGGCCTGGGTTTTATGTAAAGTTAGATCTGCCTTCTCAGATCAACGACCCCATAGCATCCTCCCTGAGGTCTTTATAAAAAGAAAATCTAATATACAGGCAAGAAATAGTACACAAATTTATGCAGGATTTATACCCCATGGGAACAAGACTTCTATCTCACAATTATATTCTCAGCTACCATTGTAATGCCCTGCAAGAGGCAAAATAAGCCTGGAAAACCTAACAACTCAAACTCCATGAGCCATTTTCTCAAACCAATGGACCCCAAAACTGTCAATTACAGAGACACAAAGGCCACCAGTCTGGCATCTTCAATAGACCCAAATAATCAAGCAGACAATATGCAATCCTCATTCGTTACTAAAGAGGACATACAGCATCTGTCTTCAAAAGAAGACATCAAAGTAGTGCTTCAGGAGATGAGGTCTCTATTTGGGGACTTAAGAAAAGATCTGAGTGCACTAGACCACAGGGTTGTAACAATAGAAGAACAACACAAAAATATTAACACTAATATCCAGGCCAATTCAATAGAAATACAGAACCATACAGAACACCTGCACTTTCTGTCAGATTTAGAGGTGTTTCTGAGTCGATACACCCTCCAGGCCATTGAGGGGTACCTGCAGGCTTTGTTTAGGGTCATGAAGGATGCCCCCTCCGCTAAAGATATCCCCATAGAAAGAGCCCACAGGGCACTCAAGCCCAAGCCCCCTCCTAAAGCACCCCCAAGAGACATAATTGTCAAGTTCCTTAGCTTCAGGGATAAGGAAGAAATCCTAAAATGCGCTAGAATGAAGCACCCAGTTCTCCACGCGGGCGAAGAGATTCAGATCTTCTCGGACCTGTCCCCTGCCACGCTACAGAAACGCCGGGAACTCTCCCACATAACCTCCCACCTCCGATCCAACAAGGTCCAATACCGATGGGGATTTCCGGTCTCAATAATTGTGAACCATAACAACAGGGTCCCCATCTATAGACCAGGTACAGATCCCCAACTTTTCTACAAGGAACTGAACCTGAGGGGATCCGCAGACAAGACACCGGAATCTACTTCAGGAAATTCGACAGAAGGACCCATTGATGGCATTAGGGACTCTATCCCCTGAATAAAGATAAGTACCATTCTGTCTTTTTGTCTTCAGAGACTGTGGTGTTTATTGCCTTAATCCCTTCAGCAGGACTTTTTACCCCTATAATTGCAAGGCGACTCTCAAAGATAATGGACTTGTTATGTTTTGAATCCGAGAGGTCTTGACAAACTGAAACCCCTTATAGAATGTCTAGGAACAATGAAAGCTCATAAATATGTTTTATTGTTAACAAACATATGTATCCTACAGGTTATAAGTTATATGTTTCTAAATACAGGTTTCCTAATTGTTATATGTTTCCTACATAGTGAGAGTTGATAGATAAATGTTCTAGCTTATCTATTTAAAATTAGCATAATAAGTTAATAATGGTGACAATAGGCAGGGGCTCTTTATCAGAAGTTTATTGGTCATAAACGTACTCCATGGTGCCTTCTAAAGAAGAAGTCAACTTCCGACTGCCATAACACCCCCACTCCCCCCCACTGGTTTATTATTCCTCTACCCATCCACGCCTCCTCCTTTGCCACATCAGGAGATTTAGCTTTGCCAACAGGAAAGGTTATACCTCCTCATATTGTCCACCTGGGTTGTGGGACCACTGCTACTCCCCTTTAAAGGGAGATCTTAAAAAAAAAAAAAGAAAGGGAAAATTGCTGGTTTATTCTTCAATGTTTAATTATTATATGGTTTTTTTTTTGCCAAAGCTGGGTATTCTACCCCCATTAGCCTAGGTCCTTATTTTGAGACTAGTTACAATATTGTAAATTATATTGCTTTGTGTTCTTTTCTCCTTCCTATTTGTTGCAATACTAAGACATCCGGAAATCCTCTTTTCTACCTTTCTTCTCTCACACTAACTATCCTACTTTGTTTCTCCAGTCTTTTTTCCTTTCCACCTCCACTTTTTTTTTTTTTTTTTTTTTTTTTTTTCTCTCTCTTCCCTCCTCTCTTAACCCTCCTCCCATCCTGCCAAGATGCAACCCAAGGTTAGCAGATTCCAAGATCACACGCTCCAAGTGACATCTATAAATGTTAAAGGCCTAAATAATCCCGGAAAAAGATCAATAGCTTTCCGAGATCTAAACAAACTAAAGAGCCACATCCTGATGTTCCAGGAAACCCACTTTCAGAGGGGGAAGGAACCTAAATGGCACGACGCTCAATACCCTACAGCTTACTTTGCTTCGGGCCCAAATAAAAAAGCAGGTGTAGGCATACTTATCCATAAAACGTTACCATTACAGGTGGTCCATATTGAGAGAGATCAAGGTGGAAGATTTCTTCTCTTAAAAGGTACTCTATACGGCCACCATATTACACTACTGAATATATATGCCCCCAATACTGCACAGTCAGGGTTCTTCAGAAAATTGGCCAACTTGCTTTTGGACCATTCTCAGGGCGTAATTTTCTTAGCAGGAGATTTTAACTTATTCCTCAACCCCTCCCTTGACTCCTCCAGAGGGACTACTAGTACTGCCAATACTACACTGAAATCCATCAAAAACACTCTCCAAAATCTCACCCTCCATGACATATGGAGAACCCTTCACCCTCTGGACAGGGACTATACTTTTTACTCTAATCCTCACAATTGTTACACTAGGATCGATCACATTTTCACGGAATCTCATGGACTCTCAATTACTGCCAGGTGCGAGATAGGCCCTATCACTTGGTCGGACCATGCTCCTGTAACCTGCCAGGTGTTATGGCCAGACATCCCTATATCAACTAGGATCTGGAGAATAGATGACCTCCTACTGAACGACCCTATATTGGTAGACACAATACACAAAGAAATACAAGAATATTTTCTAATCAATTCGCAATCTTCCACATCCCACCAGGTGGAATGGGAAGCACACAAAACAGTGATCAGAGGCTTACTGATAAAACATAAATCTAAACTAAATAGACAGGCTAGGGAGAAACACTCTGACCTTCTACATAAAATCAGCTCCTTAGAGACCAAACACAAAAAAAAAACCCTCAGACATTAAAATTACCAAAGAACTCACTGACTCTAGACTAGAACTTAAGAAACATTTGACAGAAATGCACCAGCGGAAAGCGCTATTCCTCAAACAGCACTATTACGAAGGAGAAAATAAACCAGGGAAAATACTGGCCAGAAACCTGAAGAGGAAACAATTAAATACATATATCCACTCTTTAACGACACCGGACGGACAAACAGTCAAAGATAGCACCAAAATAGCAGCAACCTTCAGGAGATATTACAAAACACTATATAACTTAGATGAGGACAAAACACAGGAATCCCCAGCATTTAAAGACAATCTTAACCAATATTTCTTAAATTTAGGGCTCCCATCTATTGATAAAAAACAGCAGACTCCCTGGCTTCCCCTATCACAAAAGACGAATTACACCAAGCTATAAAAGATTCCCCCTCAAACAAAAGTCCCGGCCCTGACGGGTTCTCCTCTAAATATTATAAAAAATGCGAGGATGCCTTATCTAACCATATGTTACAACTATTTAACAATCTCAGAGAGGTGCCCTCTCTATCAAAAACACTCTTAGAAGCACATATTACCGTATTGGCCAAACCAGGTAAGCCAGCGACATGTCCGGGAAATTTTAGGCCGATATCATTAATAAATACGGACATGAAGATATTGGCTAAAATTCTGGCAAACAGGTTAAATAAAATACTACCTAGCCTGATTTCCAACGACCAAGTTGGATTCATACCAGGGAGGGAAGCAAGGGATAATGTAACAAAAGTTATACAGCTAAGCAATTATGCAAGGGAGACGGGAACACCATTGGTGTTGTTCTCGACCGACGCGGAGAAGGCCTTCGATAGGGTGGGATGGCCTTTTCTGCAGAGGGCAATGAGCGAGATGGGAATACCAAAAACTTTCCTAAACATGGCTATGGCCCTCTACTCTGCTCCAAATGCAAAGGTAAGAGTCAATGGTACTCTGTCAGAAGCCATTTTTCATTAAGAATGGGACGAGGCAGGGGTGTCCACTTTCACCCTTGCTATTCGCCATCTCTATTGAAGTACTGGCCCAGAAAATTAGGATGAATACCAAAATTAAAGGACTTAAGGTGGGGGAGTCTGAGTTTCAACAATCGTTGTACGCAGACAATATTTTATTTACTCTAACGGAGACAGACTCATCTCTACCTGAATTGCTTAAGGAGCTTCGCCTGTACGGGTAAGTTTCTAACTTCCTCCTTAATTTAAATAAATCAGAATTATTGAATATTAACACCCAGACCCATCATATACAAGGCCTGAAAGTAAAACACAATATATCAGTAGCTCAAAATAAACTCAAGTATCTAGGAGTCTTCTTAACTCCTTCCACACAGGACCTCTTTAAACAAAATTATATCCCGCTCAGAAATGAAATATGTAGAGATCTTTCAGCATGGAAGAACAAACCCCTCTCCTGGTTAGGGAGGATAGGGGTAATCAAAATGAATGTCCTACTTAGGATCTTATACATTCTCCAAGCATTGCCAATACCTCTGCAGGAAGGATTTATTAAACAACTACAAACAATAATAGAGCAATACATCTGGGCAAATATAAAACCTAGAGTTCCAAGGAAGACCATGTACATGACAAGGGACGGGGGGGGGGGGGCTTGGGAGTACCACACCTGTCAGCATATAGAAATGCGATATTTCTCCAACACATAATCGAGTGGGCTCACAATGACACAAACAAAGCATGGATACAACTAGACAGACAGATCTTTATGCGCAACAACGTAGGCACACTGGCATGGACACAACCAGCTCAGAGGCCGAGAATTGTGCACCGTTACATAATTACGGCAGAGACACTGGCTGTGTGGGACAGGACAATAGCGACCAGTACACATATATCATCTTATCACTCCCCCCTCTCACCTATCATAGAAAATGTGGATCTCCCATACTGCAAGATGGGATACCGTGTTATATCACCTTATAACCTTAGATCTGGTTCTATGCAATTTCTAAAGGAGAACAACACAACCAAAACACAAACCCAGCTAGTAGAAACTCATGGAGAAATCTTCTCCTCCTGGCTCAGATATAACCAATTATTACACTATATCTCACACCACAAACATAGGAAGGACATGGGAAGAGAGCACACCACATTTGAAAAATTGTGCATACAATCAACCACCCCTGGACACCTAATATCCCTTCTTTATAAATTAACTTCCACGGTAGATCCCAAAACATTACCAACATACACCTTTGCATGGAATAGGGAGCTAACTCAGGAAGTAGACTATGAATCCTGGGGCCAAGCTTTCAAGCTTACAAAACGATCCTCGGTATCGGCTACCATCCAAGAGATTCACTTAAAACTTCTATGCCGTTGGTACCTCACCCCCACCTCACCCCCACTAGACTCCATAAAATATATTCTACACTGAGTAATAGCTGTTAGAGAGGGTGTGGGGAGGAGGGCTCACTCCTCCACATATGGTGGGGCTGTCCCAAGCTCCGAACCTACTGGGAGGGAATTTTCTCTCATATTTCAGACATAATGGGCACAAACATACCAAACACACCCGAAAGTATACTGTTTCTCTGACTCCCCAAAATCTTGGACCCTGCAAAACTAGCACTCCTTCTGATCATGATAACGAGCGCAAAAATACTTATTCCTAAAAGATGGAAGACACAACATGTACCTTCTATAGTCGAATGGAAACAACAAGTTTCCGAACTCATAACCTTGGAGAGATATCACTATCTTAAAATTGAAAAATTAGACACCCACGAAATGATCTTGGCAACATGGAAAGGAACTCTGTAAGGAAACTCTCTTCCTTCTCTTCTTGTTTGCCATAATAAGTGTTGGACCAGGATGAGAACATGTCTATCCTATAAAGGGGCTCACACCCTTTATATATCCACAAAGAAATGAGTGGCCCAAAATATTCTAACCCCTTTAAAACACCAGTTACTTATTCATTAAAGGGAAAATAAATGAAGTGGTAAGGTTGGCACCAGTGTTTTTGCCACAGAAACCGTTGGGCGTCTGAAAACATGTGGATTGTATGAAGGGGTTACACCCTGTATATATCCACACAGAAATGAGTGGCCCAAAGGATTTTAACCACTTAATACCACTTATTCAGAAAATGTAAAATATATGAAGTTGGAAGGTTGGCACCAGTTTGTTTGACATAGAAACCATTTGGCTGGGCTGAGAATATGTCTATCCTATGAAGGGGTCAACACCCTGTATATATCTACACAGAAATGAGTGTCCCAAATCATTTTAAACCTTTAAAAATACCAGTTACTTATTCAGGAAAGGTGAGAATGCAGCCGCAACAGCCAGCAGAGACCCAGGAACAAGCAGTGTCGAGGATTGATGACATCACCCGCCAACAAACAATGTATGCCACAGCCCTCAGTGTTCAGTATTCCATCCATGCAAGGTACAAGGCCACAAAAGTGCGAGAACCAGTCGCAAGTACCAGCATCAGCAAAGGAGAGGCCGCACAACGGCTCCAATTGAAAAAACAAAGGTTTATTTGTAAAATACAACCTAGACAGACATGGACAGGTAGGTAGTCTGACGCGTTTCACGCCCCCTAGTGGCGCTTCATCATTTATGTAGTGGCAAGGTTGGCACCTGTTTGTTTGCCATAAAAAGTATTGGGCCAGGATGAGAACATGTATATCCTATGAAGGGGCTCCCACCCTTTATATATCTACAAAGAAATGAGTGGCCCAAAGGATTTTAACACTTTCAACATACCAGTTACTTATTCAGAAAAGGTAAAATATATGAAGTAGCAAGGTTGGCATCAGTTTGTTTGCCATATAAAAGGTGTTGGGCCAGTCTGAAAACATGTGGATTGTATGAAGGGGCTCACGCACTGTATATATCCACATAGAAATCAGTGGCTCAAAGGATTTTAACCCTTTCAATATACCAGTTACTTATTCAGAAAAGGTAAAATATATGAGGTGGCAAGGTTGGCGCCAGTGTTTTTACTATAAAAAGTGTTGGGCCAGGCTTAAAATACAAGGATTGTATGAAGGGGCTCACACCCTGTATATATCCAGAGAGAAATCAGTGGCCCAAAGGATTTTAACCCTTTCAATAAACAAGTTACTTATTCAAAAAATACTTACCAACAGCACAGCTTCCTGTGAGTGCCCGTGAGCACCCAGGGCTGAGCATGTTGCAGGGTCATGGGATGTGTACCCGGTCTGGTATGAGAGTTCAGTCCCCTTCCGTGTTTTGTATATGTCTAGGGTGATTACATAAGCCTGTGCACCCTTCCCTTGTTCCCAGTTTGTTTGGATTTGAGAGCTTGCATTGTGTGGCTGTTTTAGGGTCCCAGGTATTGGAAAGGACCTTGACGTGGTACCTAGGCTTGTCCCATTTGGCCAGATGCGTTAACTAACCTTTCCATTTTTGCTTTAAAATCTTAGCTGAGAGCTTGTGAGTGCTGGACTTTCTCTGTGTGTTGTATTAATTTGTTTTTTAATTTTACCTATGGTTCTTGCACCCAGACCTGTCTGGGGTTAACTGCCTGTGACTCTGGGCACAGCACGGCTTCCTGTGAGTGCCCGTGAGCACCCAGGGCTGAGCATGTTGCAGTGTCATGGGATGTGTACCCGGTCCGGTATGAGAGTGCAATCCCCTTCTGTGTTTTGTATATGTCTAGGGTGATTACATAAGCCTGTGCACCCTTCCCTTGTTCCCAATTTGTGTGGATTTGAGAGCTTGCATTGTGTGGCTGTTTTAGGGTCCCAGGTATTGGAAAGGACCTTGACGTGGTACCTGGGCTTGTCCCATTTGGCCAGATGCAGTAACTAACCTTTCCATTTTTGCTTTTAAATCTTAGCTGAGAGCTTGTAAGTGAGTGCTGGACTTTCTCTGTGTGTTGTATTAATTTGTTTTATAATTTTCCCTATGGTTCTTGCACCCAGACCTGTCTGGGGTTAACTGCCTGTGACTCTGGGGACAGCACAGCTTCCTTGAGTGCCTGTGAGCACCCAGGGCTGAGCATATTGCAGGGTCATGGGATGTGTACCCGGTCCGGTATGAGAGTGCAGTCCCCTTCTGTGTTTTTTTGTATATGTCTAGGGTGAATACATAAGCCTGTGCACTCTTCCCTTGTTCCCAATTTGTTTGGATTTGAGAGCTTGCATTGTGTGGCTTTTTTAGGGTCCCAGGTATTGGAAAGGACCTTGACGTGGTACCTGGGCTTGTCCCATTTGACCAGATGCAGTAACCAACCTTTCCATTTTTGCTTTTAAATCTTAGCTGAGAGCTTGTAAGTGAGTGCTGGACTTTCTCTGTGTGTTGTATTAATTTGTTTTGTAATTTTACCTATGGTTCTTGCACCCAGACCTGTCTGGGGTTAACTGCCTGTGACTCTGGGCACAGCACAGCTTCCTGTGAGTGCCGTGAGCACCCAGGGCCGAGCATGTTGCAGGGTCATGGGATGTGTACCCGGTCCGGTATGAGAGTGCAGTCCCCTTCCGTGTTTTGTATATGTCTAGGGTGATTACATAAGCCTGTGCACCCTTCCCTTGTTCCCAGTTTGTTTGGATTTGAAAGCTTGCATTGTGTGGCTGTTTTATGGTCCCGGGTATTGGAAAGGACCTTGACGTGGTACCTGGGTTTGTCCCATTTGGCCAGATGCGGTAAACTTTCCATTTTTGCTTTTAAATCTTAGCTGAGAGCTTGTAAGTGAGTGCTGGACTTTCTCTGTGTGTTGTGTGTGTGTATATATATATATATATATATATCATAGTTGCCAACTGTCCCGTTTTTGCCGGGACAGTCCCGGAATTTGGGTCCCAGTCCCGGCCATTTGAATGCCCCGGACTGTCCCGGCAAGTAGCAGGCTGAAGCTCCTGTTTAGCTAGCGTGATATGTGTGCAATCTGTGTCACTGACACTCAGTCTCCTACTTTGAATCTCGCGATCCTCATGCGGTCAGGACACTGTCAGCACGCAACTTCACCATCACATGGCCCCGGGGCTTGCCGCTCATATACTGGAGCCTTCACACACGCAAGTTACTCTGCAGAGGCAGCCTGAGCCAGATCAGTGCCAACAGTCTGCGACAATCGCGCCAGAGGTGAGATGCGGTTGCCAGAGTCTTTTTTTTTGTTTTTGTCTGGTCACGCTGCTTGTGTCCATTGGGAACTGCACATCAAGAAAAGATTAGTTTCAGATGAGGTAGCTGGCAGTGAGGGTGATTAAAAACTCAGACAATAATGTAAGTTATAAACATTGTATTTTCAAATGTTATTGCTAATATGCAATTAACCCATACATTTTGAGCTTTGCAAAGATGTAAAGCTGTTTTGCTAAATTTTCCAAATGGTCCCAGATTTAAATATGTATTTGTCAAGCACAGTGAAAGCAGTGCATAGCGGTTTTCTTGCAAACCAAAATGTCATATATATATATATAATATTTTGGTCAACAGTTCAGACATTAATACCAACCTCTGGCACATAGATTATGACAGGGTTTCTTGGTTTTAGTCCTCACAAAGCTCTAGCCATATTTAATGGATTTCTATCTAAACAAAATTGAGGCATATTGTGGTTAATCTGTTGATCAGTGCGATAATAAATGTACCTAAAATCTGGTCTATTAAGGCTACATGACTACTGGTGTTGAGAAATACTATGGTATCACTCATGGGGCTACATTTTCTGTCCCTATCCTATGCAGCTGTCCAAAATCCTGGTCACAGTATGCATGTTTAATTCAGAACAACACCTACCGTGACATCTGATTATTGAGTGACGTTAGAATGTTATTAAGGTTCTTCAAGTCAAATGCCATTCTTTATTCAGCCATATCTGACATAAGGGAACATAAAAGGTGATTGATGTGGGCTCCGCACAGTGCCCTTCATTAGTCTCATAAGTGTTCTTCCTTAGAGGTAAAGTGCAGCAAGAGACTGATCAGCTGCCATTATTATGCTATGTACAGAATACAACCATGCTTGTGACCTTATGTTTCCTTGTTGCGTTTACTGCTGGTACATTTTTCACTAAGATATTCCAGGACAATTAGAAGGTGAGCTGTATATGTTTTTATTGTAAAATATACCAACAGTAACAAATATACAAAGTCTAATGTTGGAATTGATTTGATACGGTGAGTGCAGGATCAGTATTGCTGGAGATGCTGACTAAGTGCAGTGGGTTCTTAGCTATATCAATAGGGGGAATGGGTGGATGCAGTTCTACAAGCACTTGGTACTAGTGCATTTGGTGTAGTGGATAGTATTCAGTGCTGAAGATGCTGCTAACGTGCAGTGACTAATTTTCATGCATGGTTAGTGTACTGTAAATGGAAATATATGCAAACTGTGTAATGCAGACCAACAAGTGCATTAAAGGGACATTAAACACTTTGAGATGGTTATATAAAATGATAAATTTAATATATAAAAAAAGTGGCAATATACTTTCATGATTTATTTTGTCCACCTTTTCCTGTAATTCAATTATTTTCAGTTCCTGTTAGAAATGGAAGTGCAGAACACTGTTATATTCCACACAGTCATTGGCTGTACAGTCTAGTGACCTATTTAGAACTGTCTCTAATTGGTCACAGCAGAGAAGTTATCCTAAATTACAACATGGCAGCTTCCATTGTTTTATATATAACAATACTGTACACTTATTTTGTCACTATTTAAACAGCTCATGAAACTTAAAAAAAATAAATCTACAGGTTATTCTCTGACTTATCTTTTCTTTGAATGCATCAATCTATCTAGAATTTATTTAGTGTTTAATGTCCCTTTAAGTGTGTTGGTGGCAAAGTGACCAATTAGCCATAAAACCAATATGATGATGATTAATGCACACCGTTGAAGATGGATTCTGAAAGGTTTATTTAATTTTGCTGCAGTTCATAGACTGTGCAGGTGAAGCAGAATGGGGAATAAACAAAAATGGTGGAAATATCTGAATTCCACTGCAGCCAAAAGTCTGTCTCCGTGACAGGGCTAATGGCATATGTGCATACATTTTCCTTTTGCATTCTCCTTCTAAACCTTTTAGTTTCATATTGTAATTTATATATATATATATATATATATATATATATATATATATATATATATATATAAAAAAAAAATCTGCACCATAATAAATAGGTGGGGCTAAATTATGCTAATTATGTGGGTTTGGCAAAGTGGGCGGAACTTTAGGGCAGGGGGTGTGGTACAAATTTTCATGCAGGTAATTGATAGCTGCAAAGTGTCCCTGGAATTTGTTTTTCAAATGTTGGCAACTATGAGATATATATATATACACACTCCCCCCTCCCCCTATCTGTCCGGTATTTTTGGCGCAGACACCTGGCAACCCTAACCAAAATTGTGCCATGTTTACCAGATGTTTATTGCAATATAACATTTATTTGTATAAAATATGTTTGTTTAGGTTTTGGGAAGGTGTATTATTATTATTTTCTCAGCCATATCTTATTATTTTCCTACTAAAATTGGCGTGGGGGTTCAGATGAGGGCTACCAATAATGCTGCAATGTTTTTGTCTCCAGGAACAAAAAGGGGAGCCTCATTTTGGGATGTAAATTCCCTGTTTTTCCCATAGACTTTCCACAGCCAGCCAGCTCTGCTCACCTACATGGATACATTGTATCAAACCCTCAGCCTACAGGTTTTTATATATTTGTAACTGTTTACTGTACACCAGTGCTTTCCAAACTGTGTGTCGGGACACACTAGTGTGTCGGCAGCAGTGTGTAGGTGTGTCCCTGCTTCAGCACTAATTTTTTAAAATTTAATTTTTTTAAACATTTTTTTTTGGTTTCTGACTTTCCGTCTGCCTGCTACGCATATCACATGGTTGACACGTGATTGATACCTAGGGGGTCACAGATCATCTTAACCTATTGGCGCAAATCAGTGGGAACTGAAACTATTGCCATTGGTGGCTTTGGCGGCACATTGGCTCCTGACTGCATGTGTAGTCTCCTTAATTGGCTCGTGACTGCATGTGTAGTCAGTGAGTGGGACAGCAGTGTGTTTGCAGCACGGGCAGTAGTCAATCGGACTCACCAAGCTCTGAGGGCGGCAGCTTAAACGCTGAGCTGAAGTCAGAAGTCAGTGGGGTTTCTTTGCAACTAGCTCCCAGTAGTGCATTGCTGCTCCTGCTCTTGATATATGGATAGGAAGGGGAAGCTTAAAAATGCTTGATGATGAAATGCGAGTGCCTTTATCTAATATTCCACCAAATATTCAGACATTGTGTCCATCCTATCAATCTTATACATCCTATTAAAATAGTAAGTAGCTTTTGGTGATATTAAACTTTTGTTTAATTCTTGCACATACTTACTGTTACTTGTAAATACATTTTGTTATTATATAATTTCTGTATGTGTCCGTATCTCTTAAAACAAGTTAGTTTAACCTCCTGTTTGCTAGTACAACTGAATTACTGTGTCGCGAAATGATGTAGGTCTAAAAAGTGTGTCACCAACATGAAAAGTTTGGAAAGCTCTGCTGTACACAGACACTTAAAGCAGCCCTCTCAGTAACAACTGTACAAACTGCTGAGGAAATAATGTTCACATAGCCTTAAAGGGCAGGATAGCACCTGGTCACACAGTCTTAAAGGGACAGACAAAAAACCACACAGCCTTGAAAGGGTCAACTAGCACCACACGCACACCGTCTTAAAGGGACAGATTGCAGTAATGTTCATGCAGCGCAACCTTAAAGGACAGCTTGACACCTGCACACAGAGCCTTAAAGGGACAGATCACCGTAATGTATACGCAGTGCAACCTTAAAGGGCAGCTCGACACCTGCGCACAGAGCCTTAAAGGGACAGATCACCGTAATGTGGACGCAGTGCAACCTTAAAGGGCAGCTCGACACATGCACACACAGCCTTAAAGGGACAGATCACCGTAATGTGCATGCAGCGCAACCTTAAAGGGCAGCTCGACACCTGCGCACACAGCCTTAAAGGGAAAGATCATCGTAATGTGCACGCAGCGCAACCTTAAAGGGCAGCTCGACACCTGCGCACAGAGCCTTAAAGGGACAGATCACCGTAATGTGGACGCAGCGCAACCTTAAAGGGCAGCTTGACACCTGCGCACAGAGCCTTAAAGGGACACTGTAACCAAATTTTTTCTTTCGTGATTCAGATTGAGCATGAAATTTTAAGCAACTTTCTAATTTACTCCTATTATCAAATTTTCTTCATTCTCTTGGTATCTTTATTTGAAATGCAAGAATGTAAGTTTAGATGCCGGCCCATTTTTGGTGAACAACCTGGGTTGTCCTTGCTAATTGGTGGATAAATTCATCCACCAATAAAAAAGTGCTGTCCAGAGTACTGAAACCAAAAAAAGCTTAGATGCCTTCTTTTTCAAATAATGATAGCAAGAGAACGAAGAAAAATTGAAAATAGGAGTAAATTAGAAAGTTGCTTAAAATTGCATGCTCTTTCTGAATTACAAAATAAAAAATTTGGGTTCAGTGTCCCTTTCAAGGAATAGATCACCGTAATGTGCACGCAGCGCAACCTTAAAAGGCAGCTCAACACCTGCGCACAGAGCCTTAAAGGAACAGATCACTGTAATGTACACGCAGCGCAACCTTAAAGGGCAGCTCGACACCTGCGCACACAGCCTTAAAGGGACAGATCACTGTAATGTGCATGCAGCGCAACCTTAAAGGGCAGGTCGACACCTGCGCACACAGCCTTAAAGGGACAGATCACCGTAATGTGCACGCAGAGCAACCTTAAAGGGCAGCTCGAAACCTGCTCACAGTCTTAAAGGGGCAGGCACACACAACCTTTTAGTGAGTTTACACAGCCTTAAAGGGACAGATCACTGTAATGTGCATGCAGCGCAACCTTAAAGGGCAGCTCGACACCTGCACACACAGCCTTAAAGGGACAGATCACCGTAATGTGCACGCAGCGCAACCTTAAAAGGCAGCTCAACACCTGCGCACAGAGCCTTAAAGGAATAGATCACCGTAATGTGCACGCAGCGCAACTTTAAAAGGCAGCTCAACACCTGCGCACACAGCCTTAAAGGGACAGATCACTGTAATGTGCATGCAGCGCAACCTTAAAGGGCAGCTCAACACCTGCGCACAGAGCCTTAAAGGGAAAGATCACTGCAATGTGCATGCAGCGCAACCTTAAAGGGCAGCTCGGCACCTGCTCACAGTCTTAAAGGGGCAGGCACACACAACCTTTTAGTGAGTTTACATGCACAGTTTTAAAGGGAGCGATAGTATGCATCCCCATGTGATGCACAAAGCCTTAAAGGGACGCTCTGTCTTAACGGGACAGTGGCACCGTAATGTGCATGCAGCGCAACCTTAAAGGGCAGCTTGACACCTGCGCACAGAGCCTTAAAGGGACAGATCACCGTAATGTGGACGCAGCTCAACCTTAAAGGGCAGCTTGACACCTGTGCACAGAGCCTTAAAGGAACAGATCACTGTAATGTACACGCAGCGCAACCTTAAAGGGCAGCTCGACACCTGCGCACACAGCCTTAAAGGGACAGATCACTGTAATGTGCATGCAGCGCAACCTTAAAGGGCAGCTCGACACCTGCGCACACAGCCTTAAAGGGACAGATCACCGTAATGTGCACGCAGAGCAACCTTAAAGGGCAGCTCAACACCTGCGCACAGAGCCTTAAAGGAATAGATCACCGTAATGTACACGCAGCGCAACCTTAAAGGGCAGCTCGGCACCTGCTCACAGTCTTAAAGGGGCAGGCACACACAACCTTTTAGTGAGTTTACACAGCCTTAAAGGGACAGATCACTGTAATGTGCATGCAGCGCAACCTTAAAGGGCAGCTCGACACCTGCGCACACAGCCTTAAAGGGACAGATCACCGTAATGTGCACGCAGCGCAACCTTAAAAGGCAGCTCAACACCTGCGCACAGAGCCTTAAAGGAATAGATCACCGTAATGTGCACGCAGCGCAACTTTAAAAGGCAGCTCAACACCTGCGCACAGAGCCTTAAAAGAACAGATCACCGTAATGTACACGCAGCGCAACCTTAAAGGGCAGCTCGACACCTGCGCACACAGCCTTAAAGGGACAGATCACTGTAATGTGCATGCAGCGCAAGCTTAAAGGGCAGCTCGACACCTGCACACACAGCCTTAAAGGGACAGATCACCGTAATGTGCACGCAGAGCAACCTTAAAGGGCAGCTCAACACCTGCGCACAGAGCCTTAAAGGGAAAGATCACTGCAATGTGCATGCAGCTCAACCTTAAAGGGCAGCTCGGCACCTGCTCACATTCTTAAAGGGGCAGGCACACACAACCTTTTAGTGAGTTTACATGCACAGTTTTAAAGGGAGCGATAGTATGCATCCCCATGTGATGCACAAAGCCTTAAAGGGACACTCTGTCTTAACGGGACAGTGGCACGTGCACGCACACAAACACACAGCGCACTCAGCCTTTAAAAGGACAACTTGCACCACACGCATGCAGCCTAAAAGGGACAGATCACCGTAATATTCACGCAGCGCAACCTTAAAGGGCAGTTTGGCACCTGCACACACAGTTTTTAAGGTACAGGCACACACAACCTTTAGTGGTTAAACGGAGACAGTTTTGAAGAGAGCAATAGTATGCATCCACATGCAAAGCACAGTGCCTTAAAGGGACAGGGGCACGTGCACAGCCTTTAAAAGGACAACTTGCACCATCACCACACAGTGTTAATGGAACAGCTCACACCATGCACACCTAGCGCAGCCTTAAAGGGCAGCTCACCACCTGCTCACACAGTCTTAAAGGGGCACGCACACACAACTTTTAGTGGGTAAAGTCACACCACACGCACACAGTCTTAAAGGGAGCGATAACAGTATACATCCACATGCAACGCACACAGCCTTAAAGGAACATCTCACACAATGCTCAGTCTTTAAGGGGCAAGCACACAGGCTTTTAAGCACACCCAAATGCACACAGCCTTAAAGGGGCACCCAGTATTAAAGTGACAGACACAAACGCAGACTTTAAAGGGGGAGCTCACACCACACACACACAGTTTTAATGGTACAGGTGCCACAATGTTCACACACACAGCTTTAAAAGGACAGCTCATGGCATTCACGCACAGCCTTAAATGCTTTAAATGAATGGTTTATGGTACACACAGACTTTGGGGCCGAATTATCAAGCTCCAAATAGAGCTTGATGCCCCCTGTTTCCACACAAGCCTTCAGACTCACCAGAAACGGCAGTTATGAAGCAGCGGTCTAAAGACCACTGCTCCATAACTGATCTGCTGCCTCTGAGGCTGTGGTCTTCAATATGCCCGATCCTATACGATCAGGCTGATTGACACCCCCTGCTAGCGGCCGATTGGCCGTGAATCTGCAGGGGGAGGCATTACACAAGCAGTTCACAAAAACTGCTTGTGCAATGATAAATGCTGACAGCGTATGCTGTCAGCATTTATCGATGTGCGGCGGACATGATACGCTACATTGTATCATGTCCGTCCGCACTTTAGTAAATCGGCCCCTTAGAGATGACTCAAGGCAATTATAAAAAGAGTTATAGAGATTTTATGGCATTCACACAAAGCCATGAGCTGTGCTTTTAGTCTGTGAGTGTGTGTGTTTTGTTGTTGTTGAGCTAACAGTTTGAACGGTTCCCCAATCAGCCCTCTAGTCATACAGCACCTTTGTTTTAAAGAGATGATTGGAAAATATTTCAAACTGTTAGTTCAATAAAAATATTACTTTTCAAGTTTGTGGCCAGAGGGCAGGGTATTTGAATTTCAGCGCTACATTAAAAAGTAAGCTATAGCTCATCTTCATAACAACTGAAGAGTTAAACTCCTTCTAAAATATCTATAACATTCCAGATTTGTTTAGACAAAAGGGAAAAGTTTACTATCACTTTAAGGACTGTGTGCATTGTGTGAGGGTGTCCGTGCATTTAAGACTGTGCAAGCGTAATGTGATCTGTGCTGTTAAGGCTGTGTGTGCTGTGTTTGTGCACCTGTACCATTAAAACTGTGTGTGTGGTGTGAGCTTCCCCTTTAAAGTCTGCGTTTGTGTCTGTCACTTTAATACTGGGTGCCCCTTTAAGGCTGTGTGCATTTGGGTGTGCCTAAAAGCCTGTGTGCCTGCCCCTTAAAGACTGAGCATTGTGTGAGATGTTCCTTTAAAGCTGTGTGCGTTGCGTGTGGATGTATACTGTTATCGCTCCCTTTAAGGCTGTGTGGTGTGACTTTACCCACTAAAGGTTGTGTGTGCCTGCCCCTTTAAGACTGTGTGAGCAGGCGGGGAGCTTCCCTTTAAGGCTGCGCTAGGTGTGCATAGTGTGAGCTGTTCCGTTAACACTGTGTGGTTATGGTGCAAGTTGTCCTTTTAAAGGCTGTGCACGTGCCCCTGTCCCTTTAAGACAGAGTGTCCCTTTAAGGCGCTGTGCTTTGCATGTGGATGCATACTATCGCTCTCTTTAAAACTGTCTGCGTTTAACCACTAAAGGTTGTGTGTGCCTGTACCTTAAAGACTGTGTGCGCAGGTGCCGAGCTGCCCTTTAAGGTTGCGCTGCGTGAATATTATGGTTATAAAATATTATGGTATTATGGCTCTGTGTGTTTGTGTGCATGCACGTGCCACTGTCCCGTTAAGACAGAGTGTCCCTTTAAGGCTGCGTGCATCACATGGGATGCATACTATTGCTCCCTTTAAAACTGTGCATGTAAACTCACTAAAAGGTTGTGTGTGCCTGCCCCTTTAAGACTGCGAGCAGGTGCCGAGGTTACGCTGCGTGCACATTACGGTAATCTGTCCCTTTAAGGCTCTGTGCGCAGGTGTCAAGCTGCCCTTTAAGGTTGTGCTGCGTGCACATTACAGTGATCTGTCCCTTTAAGGCTGTGTGCGCAGGTGTCGAGTTGCCCTTTAAGGTTGCACTGCACGTACATTACTGTGATCTGTCCCTTTAAGGCTCTGCGCAGGTGTCGAGCTGCCCTTTAAGGTTGCGCTGCGTGCACATTATAGTGATCTGTCCCTTTAAATCTCTGTGCGCAGGTGTCGAGCTGACCTTTAAGGTTGCGTTGCATGAACATTACTGTGATCTGTCCCTTTAAGACTGTGTGCATGTGCTGCTAGTTGACCCTTTCAAGACTGTGTGTTTTTTTTGTCTGTCCCTTTAACACTGTGTGACCAGGTGCTATCCTGCCCTTTAAGGCTATGTGAACATTATTTCCTCAGCAGTTTGTACAGTTGTTACTGAGAGGGCTGCTTTAACCCCTTAACGACACGAGTCGTACAGGGTACGTCGCACACAACCTGGTCTTTAAAGACCAGCGACGTACCCTGTATGACCTGTGTTTAAAGCGGCTGGAAGCGATCCTGATCGCTTCCAGCCGCTGTCAAGGTATTGCCGTGATGCCTCGATATTGAGGCATCATGGCAATACCTTTTCTGGGACACCGATGCAGAGAGGGCCACTCTGTGGCCCTCTCTGCATCGGCCAGCGATGGTGCCGATCGTTGGTGGGTTACAGG
Source organism: Bombina bombina (assembly GCF_027579735.1). Taxonomy (NCBI): domain Eukaryota; kingdom Metazoa; phylum Chordata; class Amphibia; order Anura; family Bombinatoridae; genus Bombina; species Bombina bombina. The sequence goes on from NW_026511999.1 coordinate 40,692, forward strand.
GAGGAGGGTGGGTGGCCCATCGCTGGGAATCTTGTTCCGGATTAGTCCCGGTGCGTGCGGGCACGTGCACGGGGGCGCCCGATCTTAACATAGTATTAGCATAAACGGTCTGGTTGTGGCATGTGGTGGGAGCGGGAGGTGATCCGTGGTGGGAGCGGGTGATGGGGGTTTCATTTTTATTTATAAAAAGGATCTGGGAGAGGGGGGTGGGGGGTATTGAGGGGGGGGGCCAGCTACACTACAGAAAAAAAAATATTAAAAAATAAATGCACTAAAGTTTGAAAAGTGGGTACTGGCAGACAGCTGCCAGTACCCAAAATGGCACCAAATAGTGAGAGGGGGGAGATTAGAGAGCTGTGTGGGGGGGGCTCAGGGAGGTTGGGTGCTATGGGGGGCTCCTACACAGCAGCATATGTAAATATGCTGGGGGGGAAATTAAAAAAATTTAAAAGAGAGCTTTTATTTTAGTACTGGCAGACTTTCTGCCAGTACTTAAAGGGACAGTCTAGGCCAAAATAAACTTTCATGATTCAGATAGATCATGTCATTTTAAACAATTTTCCAATTTACTTTTATCACCAATTTTGCTTTGTTCTCTTGGTATTCTTAGTTGAAAGCTTAACCTAGGAGGTTCATATGCTAATTTCTTAGACCTTGAAGCCCACCTCTTTCAGATTGCGTTTTAACAGTTTTTCACCACTAGAGGGTGTTAGTTCACGTATTTCATATAGATAACACTGTGCTCGTGCACGAGAAGTTATCTGGGAGCAGGCACTGATTGGCTAGACTGCAAGTCTGTCAAAAGAACTGAAAAAGGGGCAGTTTGCAGAGGCTTAGATACAAGATAATCACAGAGGTTAAAAGTATATTATTATAACTGTGTTAGTTATACAAAACTGGGAAATGGGTAATAAAGGGATTATCTATCTTTTAAAACCATAAAAATTCTGGTGTAGACTGTCCCTTTAAGATGGCGGGGACAATTTTGGGGTGAGGGAGGGAAGAGAACTGATTGGGGGGGATCAGGGGGTGGGATGTGTTAGGTGGGAGGCTGATCTCTACACTAAAGCTAAAATTAACCCTGCAAGCTCCCTACAAGCTACCTAATTAACCCCTTCACTGCTAGACAAAATACACGTGTGATGCGCAGCGGCATTTTGCCGCCTTGTAATTGCCAAAAAGAAACTCCAAAGCCATATATGTCTGCTATTTATTTTTAATTGCACAAGCTGTTAGTTAATAATTTCAGTGAGAAACCTAAAATTGTGAAACATTTTACGATTTTTTTAATTTGATGGCATTTGGCGGTGAAATGGTGGTATGAAATATACCAAGATGGGCCTTGATCAATACTTGAGGTTGTCTACTACACTACACTAAAGCTAAAATTAACCCTTGAAGTTCCCTACATGCTCCCTAATTAACCCCTTCACTGCTGGGCATAATACACGTGTGGTGCGCAGTGGTATTTAGCAGCCTTCTAATTACCAAAAAGCAACGCCAAAGCCATATATGTCTGTTATTTCTGAACAAAGGGGATCCCAGAGAAGCATTTACAACCATTTATGCCATAATTGCACAAGTTGTTTGTAAATAATTTCAGTGACAAACCTAAAGTTTGTGAAAAAATTTGTGAAAAAGTGAACAATTTTTTTATTTGATCGCATTTGGCGGTGAAAGGGTGGCATGAAATATGCCAAAATGGGCCTAGATCAATACTTTGGGATGTCTTCTAAAAAAAATATATACATGTCAAGGGATATCCAGATATTCCTGACAGATATCAGTGTCCCAATGTAACTAGCGCTAATTTTGAAAAAAAGTGGTTTGGAAATAGCAAAGTGCTACTTGTACTTATTGCCCTATAACTTGCAAAAAAAGCAAAGAAGATGTAAACATTGGGTATTTCTAAACTCAGGACAAAGTTTAGAAACTATTTACCATGGGTGTTTTTTGGTGATTGTAGATGTGTAACAGATTTTGGGGGCCAAAGTTAGAAAAAGTGTGTTTTTTTCCATTTTTTCCTCATATTTTATAATTTTTTTTATAGTAAATTATAAGATATGATGAAAATAATGGTATCTTTAGAAAGTCCATTTAATGACGAGAAAAACAGTGTATAATATGTGTGGGTACAATAAATGAGTAAGAGGAAAATTACAGCTAAACACAAACACCGCAGAAATGTAAAAACAACCCTGGTCCTTAAGGGAAAGAAATTGAAAAATGGCCTTGGTCCTTAAGGGGTTAAGTGTCTGTGTACAGTAAACAGTTACAAAGGTATAAAAACCTGTAGGCTGAGGGTTTGATACAATGTATCCATGTAGGTGAGCAGAGCTGGCTGGCTGTGGAAAGTCTATGGGGAAAACAGGGACTTTACACCCCAAAATGAGGCTCCCCTTTTTGTTCCTGGAGACACAAACATTGCAGCATTGTTGGTAGCCCTCATCTGAACCCCCACGCCAATTTTAGTAGGAAAATAATAAGATATGGCTGAGAAAATAATTTAGAACGCTAAACTAAGATTTTACCAAAAATAATTGTAGATATTTTGTTTATACTGCTTTATTTGGCTGATTGTAATCAGTTGCTGAATAAAGAAGCTGGCTGAATAAGAAGCCAACTTCAGCCTCGTTTTTCACGAGTAAAATAATGCGGTATGGCAGAAAAAATAATTTAGAACGCACTCTGATTTTACCGATGATCCTCTTTACACACACACTGCGGTACCTTATATACTTATTTCCACACACAAGCGCTTTTAGTAACCTAAATAAACTGTAACAGCTTGCTCCTAATTAACTTAAGGACAAAGGATAGCATAGTACCCGCTTTACCGTTGGCCGCAGCATTCATGTGACTTATGACATAATGGGTCCTTTAGCTAGATGGGAACTAGCTGCTGCCGTCTCAGAGATCAACGGTGAACAAAGTAGTCTATCTGCAGAGTGGAGCTCCACTCTAGACAGGAAACATGTGACCTCCACTGCAATTTTTTTTTTTTCAAATAAAACTTTAATGTAGCAAACAACCAATATGCACAATCATTCAGAAAACGGTTTTTTTTTTAAAATAAACTTTATGCACAATCATTTAGAAAACGTTCTATTATTGTGTTCTATATTAGGCAAAGTATGAGCAAATGTAATGATTATTCTAAGTTATAAATAGATCATCTCAGGAAATCACAGGAGTAATTCTTTAGTTTTCATGTATTATCTACTGTTTTAAATGAACAATACTGAACTATTTAAAGCTCCACTCTACACAACAAAAATGTGACATCCACAACCTCCATGGGGAAGTTCTCTTTAAACAAGAAGAAGGTTTGCTGCTTTCTTTTTTTTACCGTATTTAACCCCGTAGAGACCTTTAGCGTTAGCGACCAAGGCTGTTTTTACATTGCTGCGGTGTTTGTGTTTAGCTGTATTTTTCCTCTTACTCCTTTACTGTACCCACACATATTATATACTCATTACTGTACCCACACATATTATATACTCATTACTGTACTCACACATATACTCATTTACTGTACCCACACATATTATATACTCATTACTGTACCCACACATATTATATACTCATTACTGTACTCACACATATTATATACTCATTTACTGTACCCACACATATTATATACTCATTACTGTACCCACACATATTATATACTCATTACTGTACTCACACATATTATATACTCATTTACTGTACTCACACATATTATATACTCATTACTGTACTCACACATATTATATACTCATTACTGTACCCACACATATTATATACTCATTACTGTAGTCACACATATTATATACTCATTACTGTACCCACACATATTATATACTCATTACTGTACTCACACATATTATATACTCATTTACTGTACCCACAGATATTATATACTCATTACTGTACTCACACATATTATATACTCACACATATTATATACTCATTACTGTACCCACACATATTATATACTCATTACTGTACTCACACATATTATATACTCATTACTGTACCCACACATATTATATACTCATTTACTGTACCCACACATATTATATACTCATTACTGTACACACACATATTATATACTCATTTACTGTACCCACACATATTATATACTCATTACTGTACCCACACATATTATATACTCATTACTGTACTCACACATATTATATACTCATTATTGTACCCATACATATTATATACTCATTACTGTACCCACACATATTATATACTCATTTACTGTACTCACACATATTATATACTCATTATTGTACCCATACATATTATATACTCATTACTGTACCCACACATATTATATACTCATTACTGTACTCACACATATTATATACTCATTATTGTACCCATACATATTATATACTCATTACTGTACCCACACATATTATATACTCATTACTGTACTCACACATATTATATACTCATTTACTGTACCCACACATATTATATACTCATTATTGTACTCACACATATTATATACTCATTACTGTACTCACACATATTATATACTCATTACTGTACCCATACATATTATATACTCATTACTGTACTCACACATATTATATACTCATTACTGTACCCACACATATTATATACTCATTTACTGTACTCACACATATTATATACTCATTACTGTAGTCACACATATTATATACTCATTACTGTACCCACACATATTATATACTCATTTACTGTACTCACACATATTATATACTCATTACTGTACTCACACATATTATATACTCATTACTGTACCCACACACATTATATACTCATTTACTGTACTCACACATATTATATACTCATTACTGTACTCACACATATTATATACTCATTACTGTACCCACACACATTATATACTCATTTACTGTACTCACACATATTATATACTCATTACTGTACTCACACACATTATATACTCATTACTGTACTCACACATATTATATACTCATTACTGTACCCACACATATTATATACTCATTACTGTACTCACACATATTATATACTCATTACTGTACCCACACATATTATATACTCATTACTGTACTCACACATATTATATACTCATTACTGTACCCACACATATTATATACTCATTACTGTACTCACACATATTATATACTCATTACTGTACCCACACATATTATATACTCATTACTGTACCCACATATATTATATACTCATTACTGTACCCACACATATTATATACTGTTTATATACTCATTTACTGTACCCACACATATTATATACTCATTACTGTACCCACACATATTATATACTCATTTACTGTACCCACACATATTATATACTCATTACTGTACCCACACATATTATATACTCATTTACTGTACCCACACATATTATATACTCATTACTGTACTCACACATATTATATACTCATTACTGTACCCACACATATTATATACTCATTACTGTACCCACACATATTCTATACCGTTTTTCTCGCCATAAGATTGACTTTCTACAGATACCATTCTTTTCATCATATCATATAATTTTTACTAAATCTTTTTTATAAATTATGATTAAAAATATTAAAAACCACACTTTTTTTTTTACTTTTACCCACAAAATCTGTTACGCATCTACAACCCCCGAGAAAACAACATGGCTAAACAGTTTCTTCATTTTGTCCTGAGTTTTGAAATACCCAATTTTCAATTTTTCCGATTTAACCTTTTTCTCCTTCAGTGAGCTTTTAACCCCAACCCTCCCCCTAGATCTAACCCTCCCCCTAGATCTAACCCTCCCCCTAGATCTAACCCTCCCCCTAGATCTAACCCTCCCCCTAGATCTACCACTAAGCCTAGATCTAACCCTAACCCTACATAACTATTTATTTTTATTATTTTTACTATTTAATTTTTTTTCATCTGTTACAGCTGCGGTCCTTAAGGAGATAAAGGGATAGTAAATTCAAAATGTAACTTGCATGATTCAGATAGAACCTGTCATTTTAAGACACTTATAAATTCACATCTATTTTTAAATGTGCTTTGTTCTCTTGTTATCCCTTGCTGAAAGAGAATACGCACATATTCAACACTAGTGGGAGCTAGCTGCTGATTTTTGCCTGCACACATTTGTCTTTTGCGATTGGATGACTATGGCTCCGTTCGGGCAGCGCTCCAAGCAAACTGGGACTCGCTTGTAGCGTTTTCCTCACATTTGCAAGTGAGATGCCTGGCGTTTTTGAGTGCTCTGATGACATAAGTCCCAGCGCTTCCATCGTGCTGGAAAAGCTGTCACTTTTCAGAGCAAGCTCAGACGCTTGGCAACATGGCAGCCTCCACACACGTTTTGCTGTGGAGGCTGCCTTGTTTGTATAAGCAGCAAAGGAGGGACAGGTGAGGCAGATAAGTCTGACAGCAGCATTTAGTACAGGGCAAATTGGAGATAGGTTAAGTAAGCCCTGTACTAAATGCTGCTGTCATGCTTATCCGGTGTTATGCTGAGAATCGTTTCCCCAGTGTCTCTGGTTTCCCCTGCCTCTCGGCAAACATCGGAACTCTGACCCACCTCCATTCAGCTGCTCTCAGCTCAGCACCTGTAGTATTATTAGCTGAATGGGGCAGGATAAGCTACAGGGGCTGAGCTGAGAACAGCTGAATGAAGGTGGGTCAGAGTTCCAATGTTTGCCGAGAGGCAGGGGAAACCATTCTCGAACAACGGTGTTGTGTAAACAGCTTAAATAAAAATAATCCTCCACTAATAAAGAGAGACACAATTTAAACATTTTTACAGTCAGCTACAAGGGAGCTTATTTAAAAACGTTCGTTTTCTCTAAGCTCCCTTGCTTGTGACGTCACCTAGCGCCACGTCATCGCTGGAAGTGAAGCGCCTCCACTAGCTCCTGAGCGCTGCCCGGAAGGTGGCCTATATGTGTTCATCTTGCTGCCAGTAGTGCAATGTTGTTCCTTCAGCAAAGGATAATAAGAGAACGAAGCAGATTTTATAATGGAAGTAAATTGGAAACTGCATGTTCTTTCTGATTTATAAAAGTCTGTTTTTGACTTGAGTGTCCCTTAAATGATTTTTTATTTATTATGAAAATAACAGTTTTGATTCTGACTATGACTAAGTTTCCTCCCATGTGCTTGACACAGGAGCCAGCAATCATTAAAGATCTACACATTGCTATACAATGGGTTGTCAAGAATGAGGCACTGTTCTGTGGGCGCATAACCATGCGAAGTTATGGGTCAATGAATGAAGATGACCGCCAGAAGCCCATAGATAACGTGATGCAAAGAGAAGAACCAGAAGCAAGGGAGCCATTCCTCTTTGTATTTCAGCACAGAGAAGATATGGAGTTGTTTTTGCAGGCATGTCTTGACCAACAGGGCCTCCAAGTTAATGCCATGTTCAACAAATGACTGATGGACAAGGGGCGGTGGTGTGTTTCTGTTTAAATTATTGATAATAAAAAAATAAGATAATTAACACCATTTCTGAGTCATTGCTTTAATAACACACTACCACAAGTATGAAGGTACAAGATAATTATAGTTAACAGTATATATATATATATATATATATATATATATATATATATATAGCAGTAGCCTATTGTTGCTTCTGCTTTCATAGTATAAGGTTAGGGTTATAAGTTCAAATGGTTTCTGACCTTGATTGAACACGATTCTCCAGAGCTCCGGAAACAGCAAGAAAGCACACAAGCACAGAGAGTGTTTCTCACTAGTTCCGTTTACTGTAAGTATACACAGCAGTTATATAGCAGTCTCGCATCATGAGGCTACAGGAAATGCAGTTAGAGGAGTAACATAAAATGTCCATATATGTCTATCTAAGAAACATGTTAAAGGAAGTTGTGGGTGTTGTTTGCTGTATTACAGACAATCATATGAGTTTCAAAATGCCCTCATGTGTCGGTTACAAGTCACCCACTAACATAATATACCCATCAACACACAGACACATAAAACACACAAAGACATAGAGACACACACACCCCCTCACCGAGACATCCAGAGAAAACAGAGACATACACTCTCAGAGAGACACCCACAGAAACTGCACATACATACACACACCCTCACAGAGACAACCAAAGAAAACACACAGACATACTCGCACACCCTCAGAGAGACATCCACAGAAAACGCATACATACATACATACACACACCCACCCTCAAAGAGACATCCACATAAAAAAAAAAGTCATACACATCCACCCTCACAGAGGCATCAAGAGGAAATACACAAAGACATACATACACACACCCTCACAGGGACACAAATAGAAAAAGCACAACGACATACGCACACACCCTCACAGACATACACAGAAAATGCACAAAGACATATACACCCACTCTCACAGAGAGACCAACAAAAACAACAACAACAAAACAGTGTGTGACATGCATGATAAAAAAATTGCAGAAATTAAGAGATCACTTTTTAAACAATCAGATTTGCAAATGTGCAAACAAAAAATAAACTCTATGAATTCAAAATTGTAGATTAATGTTATCGGTAGATGGTTAGATGAAGAAAAGTACTTTTAAAAGGTTGACATATGTTTGTGTTTTGTCCCCCAAACAAGAGCAACACTTCAATTATGGTGTAAACATGTTCCCATCTGTCAGCTGTACTTATGGATTTTGAAAATGCTGTACTCTATATGGTCTTGGTGGAACCATAAGCCGTGGCACTAGGTCTCATACCATTAGATATGGTTAAATGCATGATTTAGGCTCGTTTGTATGCATTTCAAAATTAAGTCAGCTGTATTGTAAACTGAAAAGTGTTAAGTTAACCTGTATCATTTGAAACACTGAGAAATCTTAGTTTGAAAGTTTAACTTTTTATGCATATGTAAAAATCATAAATACACTGCTGCAGATTGCTAAAAAAAAGTGTTTTTATGGACCCCTGTCCCCACCATACTACTACCACACTGAAGTTACAATCCAAAATTCCACAAAGAAATAAAAAAAAAATGACTATGTAAGTCCTACCTCCTCTGCAAATGAAAGTGCTCTGCCATCTGACTCAGACACACACTGTACAAACTTATAGGGCTACTGGACCCACATTTTTTTCTTTCATGATTCAGATAGAGCATGCAATTTTAGGCAGCTTTATAATTTATTCTTATTATAATTTTTTATTCGTTCTCTTGCTATCTTTATTTGAAAAGTTAGGAATGAAAGCTTTGGAGCATGACTATTTTTTGTTCAGTACCCTGGATAGAGCTTGCTAATAGGTGCCTGCATTTAGCCATCCAATAAGCAAGCGTAACCCAGGTTCTCAAACTAACATGGGCCGGCTCAAACGCTTTTATTTCTTCTTTTTCAGATAAATATAGGAAGAGAACGAAGAAAATTTGATAATAGAAGTAAATTAAAAAGCTGCTTAAAATTGCTTGCTCTGTCTGAATCTAGAATGAAAAAAATTGTGTTTAGTATCCGTTTAAGTGCCAAGTCTGTCTCACTACGCATAGTGGTTTAGTGCACACTCAAAAATCCTCTCAAATGCTAATGCTTTACTCATTTTAATAAAATTGACCACACTCAGTAGCACTCTGCTGTAGTACCCTCTGGTGGCTGCCAAAATTGTTTAAAGAAAATAATAGTTGTTCTTGCCTCATGGGGCACCCTGGCCCATTTGGCCCCTGACAGGAGTCACCCCTGTAACCCCCTGATGGCACCCAGGTGTGATTTACGGAGATGATGTATTTATAACTTACAATTATCATTACTTTTGCCCTAAGAGAACATAAGTTAATGTAAAGAATGTGCTTATTTAACCTTATTAATAACAATCAGCATAAACCACTGTGAATGAACATTAAGAACAGGAAAGCAAAATATTTAGTTTTCTGAATTATTGTGTCTATTGATTGTTACGTTAAAGTCCATTTAAAAAAAAAAAAAAAATATTGAGTGGAGGTCAAATGTTTCCTATCTTGAGTGGAGCTCCAGTTTGGCACATGTTTGTTTGCCATATAAAGCGTTGGTTCAGGCTTAGAACATATATCCACACAGAAATGAGTGTTCGCAAATAATTTTAAACCTTTTTAAATACAAGTTACTTTTAAAAAAGGTAAAATATATTCAGTGGCAAGGTTGGCACAAGTTTGTTTGCCATATAAAGCATTGGGTCAGGCTTAGAACTTAAAGGGACAGTCTAGGCCAAAATAAACTTTCATGATTCAGATAGAGCATGTAATTTTAAACAATTTTCCAATTTACTTTTATCACCAATTTTGCTTTGTTCTCTTGGTATTCTTAGTTGAAAGCTTAATCATATGCTAATTTCTTAGACCTTGAAGCCCACCTCTTTCAGATTGCTTTTAAACAGTTTTTCACCACTAGAGGGTGTTAGTTCATGTATTTCATATAGATAACACTGTGCTCGTGCACGAGAAGTTATCTGGGAGCAGGCACTGATTGGCTAGACTGCAAGTCTGTCAAAAGAACTGAAAAAGGGGCAGTTTGCAGAGGCTTAGATACAAGATATAAAAGTATATTATTATAAATGTGTTAGTTATGAAAAACTGGGGAAATGGGTAATAAAGGGATTATCTATCTTTTAAAACAATAAAAATTATGGTGTAGACTGTCCCTTTAAAAATATGAAGTGGTTCATGCCCTGTATATATGCACACAGAAATGAGTGACTCATCGGATTTCAACCCTTTTTAAATACCAGTTTAAATACCAGTTACTTATTCAGAAAAGGTAAAATATATGAAGTGGCCAGGATGGCACAAAAAAATTGCTATAATAAGCATTGGGCACGGCTGAAAATATGTATATTCTATGAAGATGTTCATGCCGAGTATATATCATCACAGAAATAAGTGACCAAAAGGATTTTAACACTTAAAATACCAGTTACTTATTCAGAAAAGGTAAAATATATGAAGTGGCAAGGTTGGCACCAGATTGTTTGATATAAAAAGCATTGTGACAGGCTGAAAAGATGTATATCCTATAGAGAGGTTTATGCCATGTATATAAGCACACATTCATGAGCGTCCCAAAGGATTTTAAAAGTTTTTAAATACCAATTACTTATTTAGAAAAGGTAAAATATATGAAATGGCAAGGTTGCCTGCAATTTTTTGGCTATAAAAAGCGTTGGGCCAGGTTGATAACATGTCTATTCTATAATGGGGTTCATGCCCTCTATATATCCACACATAAATTAGTGGCCCAAATGATTTTAACCCTTTTTAATACCTTTAATTTATAAGATAAGATAAAATGTATGAAGTGGCAAAGTTGGCACCAGATTGTCTGCCTTAAAAAGCATTGGGCCATGCTGAAAATATTTGTCTATTCTATGATGAAGTTCATGCCGTGTATTTATCATCACAGAAATGAGTGACCCAAAAGGATTTTAACCCTTTTAAAATAACAGTTTATTATTCATAAAAGGTAAAATATATGAAGTAGCAAGGTTATCACCAATTTGTTTTCCATAAAGAGCGTTGGGCAAGGCTGATAACATATCTGTCCTATGATGGGGTTCATGCCGTGTATATATCCACAAATAAATAAGTGGCTCAAAGGATTTTAACTCTTTTTAAAATAACATTTACTTTTTGAAAACATAACCAAATTTGTTCCACATTTGCTATCTGTTTATTGCAATACAAGTGTTAAAGTCCATGTAGACGGTCAAAAATGTGTCCAACTTACTAACCACTCCCTTATTTACCCACCTCTCCCTCCAAGAACCTTTGCCTACCATCTGACCCCCCCATCCACTCAGATCTCCTCTCTCTTATCCCCCCTCCCTCCTTCACCCTCCCTGCCACTTTCAACATCTAATTTTCTGCAGCGCAGAGATACCACCCGCTCCCGTCTATATCTATCAACAATCCCTCTATCTCTATCACTACCCATATATCCCTCTATCCCTCTATTGCTGTGTCCATCTATCCCTCTATCTCTATTCCTCTATCGCTATCCCTATCTCCTTATACCTATATCCATTTATCTCTACCCATCTATCACTATCCCTCTATCCCTATCTTAACATATTTTTTTTATGCAGCACAGTGGTCCCGGCCTCTCCAGCCCCTCCAGCGATGGGGCTCCCACCTGCCTCCCTCCTTACCCTCCCACGCCACCGATTGGCACCACCGCTGCACAATACAGAAAGGGACACAGATTGCAGCAATGCCTCAATATTGAGGCATAGTGCATTAAGATTTTCTAAGCAACCGTTGCAGAGAGGGCCAGTGATGGTGACGATCGTTGGTGGCGTGCGAAGAATAGGAGGGAGGCAGGTGGGTGGCCCATCATTGGAGGGAGGAGAAAGAAGGCGGTAGGGTGTGTGAGAGGGGCAGGAGCGGGTGGGAATGCTTATACTACGGAAAAAGTTGGAAGCTGGAAGGAGGGAGAGGGGGATAATAGATTAGTAAAATAAACTGGGAGAGGGTAGAGTGGTAGGGGAATGAGGGTGGGCAAATACACTACAGATTTTATTTTATATATCTACTGTATATAAAAAAAATAAAAGCAAATAAATATAGTAAAATGGCTACTGGCAGACAGCTGAAAGTACATAACATGTACGCTAAAAGGTAGAAGGGGGGGTTAGAGAGCTGTTTGGGGGGGGGTCTGAACAAAGGAGATCCCAGAGAAGCATTTACAACCATTTGTGCTATAATTGCACAAGCTGTTTGTAAATAATTTCAGTGATAAACCCAAAGTTTGTGAAAAAGTAAAAAAAAAGTTTTTATTTGATCGCATTTGGCGGTGAAATGGTAGCATAAAATATAGCAAAATGGGCCTAGATCAATACTTTGGGTTGTCTACTACACTAAAGCGAAAATTAAACGTACAAGCTCCCTACAAGCTAATGAATTAACACCTTCACTGCTGGGCATAATAGAAGTGTGGTGCGCAGCAGCATTTAGCGGCCTTCTAATTACCAAAAATCAATCCCAAAGCCATAAATGTCTGCTATTTCTGAACAAAGGGGATCCCAGAGAAGCATTCACAACCATTTGTGCCATAATTGCACAAGCTGTTTGTAAATAATTGCAGTGAGAAACCTAAAGTTTGTTAAAAAGTGAACAATTTTTTTGTATTTTATTGCATTTGGCGGTGAAATGAAATATACCAAGATGGGCCTAGATCAATACTTTGGGTTGTCTACTACACTAAAGCTAAAATTAACCCTACTATAAGCTACTGAATTAATTCCGTCAATACTGGGCATAATACAAGGGTGGTGCACAGCAGCATTTACCGGATTTCTAATTACAAAAAAGCAACGCCAAAACAATATATGCCTGCTATTTCTGAACAAAGGGGATCCCAGAGAAGCATTTACAACCATTTGTGCCATAATTACACAAGCTGTTTGTAAATAATTTCAGTGAGAAAAAATAAACATTTTTATTTTATTTGATCGCATTTGGCGGTGAAATGGTGGCATGAAATATACCAAAATGGGCCTAGATCAATACTTTGGGATGTCTTCTAAATATAAATATATGCATGTCAAGGGATATTCAGGGATTCCTGACAGATATCAGTGTTCCGATGTAACTAGCGCTAATTTTGAAAAAAAGTGGTTTGGAAATAGCAAAGTGCTACTTGTACTTATTGCCCTATAACTTGCAAAAAAAGCAAAGAACATGTAAACATTGGGTATTTCTAAACTCAGGACAAAATTTAGAAACTATTTAGCATGGGTGTTTATTGGTGGTTGTAGATGTGTAACAGATTTTGGGGATCAAAGTTAGAAATACTGTGTGTTTTTTTTTTAATTTTTTTCATCATATTTTATAAAATAAATTATAGTAAATTATAAGATATGATGAAAATAATGGTATCTTTAGAAAGTCCATTTAATGGCAAGAAAAATTGTATATAATATGTGTGGGTACAGTAAATGAGTAAGAGGAAAATTACAGCTAAACACAAACACTGCAGAAATGTAAAAATAGCCCTGGTCCCTAAGGGTAAGAAAATGAACAAGTGCTGTGGTCCTTATGGGGTTAATGAAGAACTGGGTTTAAAAATGTCACTAAGCTTTTTAACAGCAAAACAAACTTTCTAGGGACATTTAAATAGAGCTCTGCAGATTTGAGAGCACACAAACAATAAATGTTGTTTATCAGCGCTGGTGCACATATAAGATACATGTCCCATGTTGATGTATGACAATAATATCAAGCTAATGACAAAGACATTTCACTCTCTCCCTAGCAAGGTAGTTATCACAGAAAAATGCAAACGATATTCCTAATGCTGCTCCCTGCATTGTTGTCACCAAACACTCATTGTCACAGTGTAATCTCAGTTTCTGTCCTCTATAGCGTCACCAAACACTCATTGTCACAGTGTAATCTCAGTTTCTGTCCTCTATAGCGTCACCAAACACTCATTGTCACAGTGTAATCTCAGTTTCTGTCCTCTATAGAGTCACCAAACACTCATTGTCACAGTGTAATCTCAGTTTCTGTCCTCTATATCGTCACCAAACACTCATTGTCACAGTGTAATCTCAGTTTCTGTCCTCTATAGCGTCACCAAACACTCATTGTCACAGTGTAATCTCAGTTTCTGTCCTCTATAGCGTCACCAAACACTCATTGTCACAGTGTAATCTCAGTTTCTGTCCTCTATAGCGTCACCAAACACTCATTGTCACAGTGTAATCTCAGTTTCTGTCCTCTATAGCGTCACCAAACACTCATTGTCACAGTGTAATCTCAGTTTCTGTCCTCTATAGCGTCACCAAACACTCATTGTCACAGTGTAATCTCAGTTTCTGTCCTCTATATCGTCACCAAACACTCATTGTCACAGTGTAATCTCAGTTTCTGTCCTCTATATCGTCACCAAACACTCATTGTCACAGTGTAATCTGTTTCTGTCCTCTATATCGTCACCAAACACTCATTGTCACAGTGTAATCTCAGTTTCTGTCCTCTATATCGTCACCAAACACTCATTGTCACAGTGTAATCTCAGTTTCTGTCCTCTATATCGTCACCAAACACTCATTGTCACAGTGTAATCTCAGTTTCTGTCCTCTATATCGTCACCAAACACTCATTGTCACAGTGTAATCTCAGTTTCTGTCCTCTATAACGTCACCAAACACTCATTGTCACAGTGTAATCTCAGTTTCTGTCCTCTATAGAGTCACCAAACACTCATTGTCACAGTGTAATCTCAGTTTCTGTCCTCTATATCGTCACCAAACACTCATTGTCACAGTGTAATCTCAGTTTTCTGTCCTCTATAGCGTCACCAAACACTCATTGTCACAGTGTAATCTCAGTTTCTGTCCTCTATATCGTCACCAAACACTCATTGTCACAGTGTAATCTCAGTTTCTGTCCTCTATAGCGTCACCAAACACTCATTGTCACAGTGTAATCTCAGTTTCTGTCCTCTATATCGTCACCAAACACTCATTGTCACAGTGTAATCTCAGTTTCCTGTCCTCTATATCGTCACCAAACACTCTTTGTCACAGTGTAATCTCAGTTTCTGTCCTCTATATCGTCACCAAACACTCATTGTCACAGTGTAAACTCAGTTTCTGTCCTCTATATCGTCACCAAACACTCATTGTCACAGTGTAATCTCAGTTTCTGTCCTCTATATCGTCACCAAACACTCATTGTCACAGTGTAATCTCAGTTTCTGTCCTCTATAGCGTCACCAAACATTCATTGTCACAGTGTAATCTCAGTTTCTGTCCTCTATAGCGTCACCAAACATTCATTGTCACAGTGTAATCTCAGTTTCTGTCCTCTATATCGTCACCAAACACTCATTGTCACAGTGTAATCTCAGTTTCTGTCCTCTATAGGCGTCACCAAACACTCATTGTCACAGTGGTAATCTCAGTTTCTGTCCTCTATAGCGTCACCAAACACTCATTGTCACAGTGTAATCTCAGTTTCTGTCCTCTATAGCGTCACCAAAACACTCATTGTCACAGTGTAATCTCAGTTTCTGTCCTCTATATCGTCACCAAACACTCATTGTCACAGTGTAATCTCAGTTTCTGTCCTCTATAGCGTCACCAAACACTCATTGTCACAGTGTAATCTCAGTTTCTGTCCTCTTATAGCGTCACCAAACACTCATTGTCACAGTGTAATCTCAGTTTCTGTCCTCTTATAGCGTCACCAAACACTCATTGTCACAGTGTAATCTCAGTTTCTGTCCTCTATATCGTCACCAAACACTCATTGTCACAGTGTAATCTCAGTTTCTGTCCTCTATATCGTCACCAAACACTCATTGTCACAGTGTAATCTCAGTTTCTGTCCTCTATAGCGTCACCAAACACTCATTGTCACAGTGTAATCTCAGTTTCTGTCCTCTATATCGTCACCAAACACTCATTGTCACAGTGTAATCTCAGTTTCTGTCCTCTAGTATCGTCACCAAACACTCATTGTCACAGTGTAATCTCAGTTTCTGTCCTCTATATCGTCACCAAACACTCATTGTCACAGTGTAATCTCAGTTTCTGTCCTCTATAGCGTCACCAAACACTCATTGTCACAGTGTAATCTCAGTTTCTGTCCTCTATATCGTCACCAAACACTCATTGTCACAGTGTAATCTCAGTTTCTGTCCTCTATATCGTCACCAAACACTCATTGTCACAGTGTAATCTCAGTTTCTGTCCTCTATAGCGTCACCAAACACTCATTGTCACAGTGTAATCTCAGTTTCTGTCCTCTATAGCGTCACCAAACACTCATTGTCACAGTGTAATCTCAGTTTATGTCCTCTATATCGTCACCAAACACTCATTGTCACAGTGTAATCTCAGTTTATGTCCTCTATATCGTCACCAAACACTCATTGTCACAGTGTAATCTCAGTTTCTGTCCTCTATATCGTCACCAAACACTCATTGTCACAGTGTAATCTCAGTTTCTGTCCTCTATAGAGTCACCAAACACTCATTGTCACAGTGTAATCTCAGTTTCTGTCCTCTATAGCGTCACCAAACACTCATTGTCACAGTGTAATCTCAGTTTCTGTCCTCTATAGCGTCACCAAACACTCATTGTCACAGTGTAATCTCTGTTTCTGTCCTCTATATCGTCACCAAACACTCATTGTCACAGTGTAATCTCAGTTTCTGTCCTCTATATCGTCACCAAACACTCATTGTCACAGTGTAATCTCAGTTTCTGTCCTCTATAGCGTCACCAAACACTCATTGTCACAGTGTAATCTCAGTTTCTGTCCTCTATATCGTCACCAAACACTCATTGTCACAGTGTAATCTCAGTTTCTGTCCTCTATATCGTCACCAAACACTCATTGTCACAGTGTAATCTCAGTTTCTGTCCTCTATATCGTCACCAAACACTCATTGTCACAGTGTAATCTCAGTTTCTGTCCTCTATAGCGTCACCAAACACTCATTGTCACAGTGTAATCTCAGTTTCTGTCCTCTATATCGTCACCAAACACTCATTGTCACAGTGTAATCTCAGTTTCTGTCCTCTATAGATCGTCACCAAACACTCATTGTCACAGTGTAATCTCAGTTTCTGTCCTCTATAGAGTCACCAAACACTCATTGTCACAGTGTAATCTCAGTTTCTGTCCTCTATATCGTCACCAAACACTCATTGTCACAGTGTAATCTCAGTTTCTGTCCTCTATATCGTCACCAAACACTCATTGTCACAGTGTAATCTCAGTTTCTGTCCTCTATATCGTCACCAAACACTCATTGTCACAGTGTAATCTCAGTTTCTGTCCTCTATAGCGTCACCAAACACTCATTGTCACAGTGTAATCTCAGTTTCTGTCCTCTATATCGTCACCAAACACTCATTGTCACAGTGTAATCTCAGTTTCTGTCCTCTATAGCGTCACCAAACACTCATTGTCACAGTGTAATCTCAGTTTCTGTCCTCTATAGCGTCACCAAACACTCATTGTCACAGTGTAATCTCAGTTTCTGTCCTCTATATCGTCACCAAACACTCATTGTCACAGTGTAATCTCAGTTTCTGTCCTCTATAGCGTCACCAAACACTCATTGTCACAGTGTAATCTCAGTTTCCTGTCCTCTATATCGTCACCAAACACTCATTGTCACAGTGTAATCTCAGTTTCTGTCCTCTATAGCGTCACCAAACACTCATTGTCACAGTGTAATCTCAGTTTCTGTCCTCTATATCGTCACCAAACACTCATTGTCACAGTGTAATCCTCAGTTTCTGTCCTCTATAGCGTCACCAAACACTCATTGTCACAGTGTAATCTCAGTTTCTGTCCTCTATATCGTCACCAAACACTCATTGTCACAGTGTAATCTCAGTTTCTGTCCTCTATATCGTCACCAAACACTCATTGTCACAGTGTAATCTCAGTTTCTGTCCTCTATAGCGTCACCAAACACTCATTGTCACAGTGTAATCTCAGTTTCTGTCCTCTATAGCGTCACCAAACACTCATTGTCACAGTGTAATCTCAGTTTCTGTCCTCTATAATCGTCACCAAACACTCATTGTCACAGTGTAATCTCAGTTTCTGTCCTCTATAATCGTCACCAAACACTCATTGTCACAGTGTAATCTCAGTTTCTGTCCTCTATAGCGTCACCAAACACTCATTGTCACAGTGTAATCTCAGTTTCTGTCCTCTATAGAGCGTCACCAAACACTCATTGTCACAGTGTAATCTCAGTTTCTGTCCTCTATAGCGTCACAAACACTCATTGTCACAGTGTAATCTCAGTTTCTGTCCTCTATAGCGTCACCAAACACTCATTGTCACAGTGTAATCTCAGTTTCTGTCCTCTATTCGTCACCAAACACTCCATTGTCACAAGTGTAATCTCAGTTCTTCTCTAGGTCCCAACTCATTCAGTGTATCACAGTCGTCACCTAAACGTACAATCATTGTCACAGTGTAATCATCAGTTTCTGACCCTCTATAGCGTCACCAAACACTCATTGTCACAGTTGTAATCTCAGTTTCTGGTCATCTATATACGCTCACCAAACACTCATATGTCACAGTGTGTCATCTCAGCTTTCTGTACCTCTATATCAGTCACCCAAACACTCATTTGTCAACTGTGTAATCTCAGTTTCCTGTCCTCTATATCGTCACCAAACACTCATTGATCCCAGCTGTAATCTCAGTTTCCTGTCACTCCTATATCGTCACCAAACACAATTGTCACAGTTGTTACAGTGCTATCTCAGTTGTCTGTCCTCATTATACGCTCACCAACCACTCATTAATCACAGGTTGTAAACTCAGTTTCTGTCCTCTCTATATCGTCACCAAACACTCATTGTCACCGGTGTAATCAGCTTTTCTGTCCTCTATAGCGTCACCAACACTCATTGTCACAGTTGTAATCTCAGTTTCTGTCCTCTATATCCGTCACCAAACACTCACATTGTCACAGTGTAATCTCAGTTTCTGTCCTCTATATCGTCACCAAACACTCATTGTCACAGTGTCAATCTCAGTTTCTGTCCTCTATATCGAGTCACCCAAACACTCATTGTCACTGTGTAGTGTAATCTCAGTTTCTGTCCTCTATAGCGCTCACCAAACATACATCTGTCAACAGTGTAATCTCAAGTTTCTGTCCTCTATATCGTCAACAAACACTCAATCTGTCACAGTGTAATCTCAGTTTCTGTCCTCTATATCGTCACCAAACACTCATTGTCACAGTGTAATCTCAGTTTTCTGTCCTCTATAGCGTCACCAAACACTCATTGTCACAGTGTAATCTCAGTTTCTGTCCTCTATATCGTCACCAAACACTCATTGTCACAGTGTAATCTCAGTTTCTGTCCTCTATATCGTCACCAACACTCATTGTCACAGTGTAATCTCAGTTTCTGTCCTCTATATCGTCACCAAACACTCATTGTCACAGTGTAATCTCAGTTTCTGTCCTCTATATCGTCACCAAACACTCATTGTCACAGTGTAATCTCAGTTTCTGTCCTCTATATCGTCACCAAACACTCATTGTCACAGGTGTAATCTCAGTTTCTGTCCTCTATATCGTCACCAAACACTCATTGTCACAGTGTAATCTCAGTTTCTGTCCTCTATATCGTCACCAAACACTCATTGTCACAGTGTAATCTCAGTTTCTGT
>NW_026512000.1:0-57949 GCF_027579735.1 Bombina bombina
GTGTGTCCGGTCCACGGCCCGCCCTGGTTTTTTTAATCAGGTCTGATATTTTATTTTCTTTAACTACAGTCACCACGGTACCATATGGTTTCTCCTATGCAAATATTCCTCCTTAACGTCGGTCGAATGACTGGGGTAGGCGGAGCCTAGGAGGGATCATGTGACCAGCTTTGCTGGGCTCTTTGCCATTTCCTGTTGGGGAAGAGAATATCCCACAAGTAAGGATGACGCCGTGGACCGGACACACCGTTGGAGAAAGAAATTTATCAGGTAAACATAAATTCTGTTTTTCGTGCCTTTCGTAACTTCAAGGCGGGAGCAGCATCAACTTCCTCCGCTCCAAAACAGGAAGGAACTACTGCTCGTTACAGACAGGGTTGGAAAGGCAACCAGTCATGGAACAAGGGCAAGCAGGCCAGAAAGCCTACTTCCGCCCCTAAGACAGCATGAAGACAGGGCCCCCTCTCCGGAGACGGATCTAGTGGGGGGCAGACTTTCTCTCTTCGCCCAGGCTTGGGCAAGAGATGTACAGGATCCCTGGACGTTGGAGATTATATCTCAGGGATACCTTCTGGATTTCAAAACTTCTCCTCCACAAGGGAGGTTTCATCTGTCAAGGTTATCAACAAACCTAGTAAAGAAAGAGGCATTTCTACAATGTGTACAAGACCTCTTAGTGATGGGAGTGATCCACCCAGTTCCGCGAACGGAACAAGGGCAAGGGTTTTACTCAAATCTGTTTGTGGTTCCCAAAAAAGAGGGAACCTTCAGACCAATCTTAGACTTAAAGATCTTAAACAAATTCCTAAGGGTTCCATCGTTCAAGATGGAAACCATTCGGACCATCCTACCCATGATCCAAGAGGGTCAATATATGACCACAGTGGACTTAAAGGATGCCTACCTTCCCATACCGATTCACAAAGATCATTATCGGTACCTAAGGTTTGCCTTTCTAGACAGGCATTACCAGTTTGTAGCTCTTACCTTCGGGTTAGCTACGGCCCCGAGAATTTTTACAAAGGTTCTGGGCTCACTTCTGGCGGTACTAAGACCACGAGGCATAGCGGTGGCTCCGTACCTAGACGACATTCTGATACAAGCGTCAAGTTTTCAAAATGCAAAGTCTCATACAGAGATAGTTCTAGCATTTCTGAGGTCGCATGGGTGGAAAGTGAACGTGGAAAAGAGTTCTCTGTTACCACTCACAAGGGTTCCTTTTCTAGGGACTCTTATAGATTCTGTAGAGATGAAGATTTACCTGACGGAGTCCAGGTTATCAAAGATTCTCAATGTTTGCTGTGCCCTTCAATCCATTCCAAGTCCATCAGTAGCTCAGTGTATGGAAGTAATCGGCTTGATGGTCGCGGCAATGGACATAGTGCCATTTGCGCGCCTGCATCTCAGACCGCTGCAACTATGCATGCTAAGTCAGTGGAACGGGGATTACTCAGATCTGTCCCCTTTGCTAAATCTGGACCAGGAGACCAGAGATTCTCTTCTCTGGTGGTTGTCATGGGTTCATCTGTCCGAAGGAATGACCTTTCGCAGACCAGATTGGACGATTGTAACAACAGATGCCAGCCTTCTAGGCTGGGGAGCAGTCTGGAACTCCCTGAAGGCTCAGGGATCGTAGACTCAGGAGGAGAAACTCCTCCCAATCAACATTCTAGAATTAAGAGCAATATTCAATGCTCTTCTAGCTTGGCCTCAGTTAGCAACACTGAGGTTCATCAGGTTTCAGTCGGACAACATCACGACTGTGGCTTACATCAATCATCAAGGGGGAACCAGGAGTTCCCTAGCGATGTTGGAAGTCTCGAAGATAATTCGCTGGGCAGAGTCACACTCTTGCCACCTGTCAGCGATCTACATCCCAGGTGTGGAGAACTGGGAGGCGGATTTTCTAAGTCGCCAGACTTTTCTTCCGGGGGAGTGGGAACTACACCCGGAGGTATTTGCTCAACTGATTCGTCGTTGGGGCAAACCGGATCTGGATCTTATGGCATCTCGCCAGAACGCCAAGCTTCCTCGTTACGGATCCAGGTCCAGGGACCCAGGAGCGGTGCTGGTAGATGCACTAGCAGCCCCTTGGGTTTTCAACATAGCTTATGTGTTTCCACCTTTTCCGTTGCTACCTCGACTGATTCCCAGGATGAAACAGGAGAGAGCATCGGTGATTCTGATAGAGCCTGCGTGGCCACGCAGGACCTGGTATGCAGACCTAGTGGACATGTCGTCCTGTCCACCATGGTCTCTACCTCTGAGGCAGGACCTTCTAATTCAGGGTCCTTTCAACCATCCAAACCTAATTTCTCTGAGGCTGACTGCTTGGAGATTGAACGCTTGATTCTATCAAAGCGTGGGTTTTCGGATTCGGTTATTGATACATTGATACAGGCTCGGAAACCTGTTACCATAAAAATTTACCATAAGATATGGCGTAAATATTTATATTGGTGTGAATCCAAGAGTTACTCATGGAGTAAGGTTAGGATTCCTAGGATATTGTCTTTTCTACAAGAGGGTTTAGAAAAGGGCTTATCCGCTAGTTCTCTAAAGGGACAGATTTCTGCTCTGTCTATTCTTTTACACAAGCGTCTGGCAGAGAATCCAGACCTCCAGGCTTTTTGTCAGGCTTTGGCTAGGATTAAGCCTGTGTTTAAAGCTGTTGCTCCTCCGTGGAGCTTAAACTTGGTTCTTAAAGTTCTTCAGGGTGTTCCGTTTGAACCCCTTCATTCCATTGATATTAAGCTTTTATCTTGGAAAGTTCTGTTTTTGATGGCTATTTCCTCGGCTCGAAGAGTCTCGGAGTTATCTGCCTTACATTGTGATTCTCCTTATCTGATCTTTCATTCAGACAAGGTAGTCCTGCGTACTAAACCTGGATTTTTGCCTAAGGTTGTTTCTAACAGGAATATCAATCAAGAGATTGTTGTTCCATCATTGTGTCCTAATCCTTCTTCAAAGAAGGAACGTCTTTTGCATAATCTAGACGTGGTCCGTGCCCTGAATTTCTACTTACAGGCAACTAAAGATTTTCGGCAAACTTCTTCCCTGTTTGTCGTTTACATAATACGTTTAGCCTATGAGACTGCTGGACAGCAGCCTCCTGAAAGAATTACGGCTCATTCCACTAGAGCTGTGGCTTCCACTTAGGCCTTTAAAAATGAGGCCTCTGTTGAACAGATTTGCAAGGCTGCAACTTGGTCTTCACTTCATACTTTTTCCAAATTTTACAAATTTGACACTTTTGCTTCTTCGGAGGCTGTTTTTGGGAGAAAGGTTCTACAGGCAGTGGTTCCTTCTGTTTAATGTTCCTGCCTTGTCCCTCCCTTCATCCGTGTACTTTAGCTTTGGTATTGGTATCCCATAAGTAATGGATGACCCGTGGACTGAACACACTTAACAAGAGAAAACATAATTTATGCTTACCTGATAAATTTATTTCTCTTGTAGTGTGTTCAGTCCACGGCCCGCCCTGTCTTTTTGAGGCAGGTTCTAAATTTTAAATTATAACTCCAGTCACCACTGCACCCTATAGTTTCTCCTTTCTAGTCTTGTTTCGGTCGAATGACTGGATATGTCATGTGAGGGGAGGAGCTATATAGCAGCTCTGCTTGGGTGATCCTCTTGCAACTTCCTGTTGGGAAGGAGAATATATCCCATAAGTAATGGATGACCCGTGGACTGAACACACTACAAGAGAAATAAATTTATCAGGTAAGCATAAATTATGTTTTCTCAATGTCCAATACACTCTTGGAGCATAAAAATACAAACCACATAATAGTTGAAATAAAATTTGCTGCCTGTGATGTGATTAAATAGTAGCCACTAGCCAGTTATTAGGTCTTATGACACACAACATTGTCATGTTTTCTTGGACAGTTATTCTAACTGTGGACAGTGGTATGATTAACAAATGAAGCAGTGTAAGCCACATACACACACAATTATACACACACACACATATATATATATATATATATATATATACACACACACATACATATATATACACACATATATACATACATATAATATACACTCACATACATAGACCTCTGATGAAGCGCATGCGCGAAACGCGTCAGGTGTTAAGCCTTTGTTATCACCTAAGCATTAGCACTTTTGCTTAAATAAATCTACTTTGAAACTGCCTTTTGGATTCTGCATCAGCCTCCTTTTTTCTCCTTTTGGGGGGACTCTCTTTTGCTATATATAATATACACTCACATACATAGTTGCACACAGATATATATATATATATATATATATATATATATATATATATATATATATTATATTTTTTTTCTTCTTTTTTTAAACATTTTAATTTGACTGAAAATGAGCCCTGCTCCTGTCCAGGAATCCATTACAGGCATATAGCAGAAGGGGTGGGGGGCTGCTCCTTTCAGAAATGCTGTGCCTTACTGATATAAAATACATTGTAGATGCAGTTAAGTTAACCCAGCAGCAGAGGGGACTGCAGTTTTAGCCTTTTTTGGGAGCTGTGGGGTTAACTGCATCTGCTATGTATTTGAGACGTTTCTCAGAGAGCAGGAGATTGTGTGGGAGGTTCCATAATGTTTACATACCCTAAGTTTCAGACTGCAGACGTCCCTAGGGGGAAATATAAGTGGCTTTCTCTGCTCTTCATTCCTACATGGGTTTTTCTTTTAGATTTCTAGATTGATCCAAAGTAGTCTAGCTGCAGACTGAAACTCCACTCTAGACAGGAAACATGTGACCTCCACTGACTCTAGACAGGAAACATGTGACCTACACTCAAAGCTTTTTTTTTTTCTTTTTAATCAACTTTAATGTAACAAACAACCTATAGACAATCATTCTGAAAACGAAACATTTTGCAGCTTTCTTGTTCTTCTTAATGTGCACTCAGTGGTTTATGCTGATTGTCATTTATAAGGTAACCACCGTGAGTGCACATTAAGAAGAACAAGAAAGCTGCAAAATGTTTCATTTTCAGAATGATTGTCTATAGGTTGTTTGTTACATTAAAGTTGATTTAAAAAAAAAGAAGCTTTGAGTGGAAGTCACATGTTTCCTGTCTAGAGTGGAGCTCCAGTCTGCAGCTAGACCCTTCTTGATTGATCGGCTGCTTCTCAGAACAGAAAGTGAAAGTAAAAGAGCCATTTTACAAATGTGTGCTAAAAGCAACCACTAAATGGAGCTGGTTTGCAAGAAATCACAAATAAATGAATGCATTACAGCCACTTATAAAGGAATTTTTTATGTAGAAAAAAAATTGCGACTCCTCGCGGTTTTAAAATCGCGGCGATTAATCGCGGTTTTAAAATGCATATGCGATTAATCGTGCAGCCCTAATATATATTTCTCCAACATTGGTGTGTCCGGTCCTCGGCGTCATCCATTACTTGTGGGATATTCTCCTCCCCTACAGGGAAAGGCAAGGAAAGCACACAGCAAGAGCTGTCCATATAGCTCCCCCTCTGGCTCCGCCCCCCAGTCATTCTCCTTGCCGCTCTGAACAAGTAGCATCTCCAGGGGGATGGTGAGGAGTTTGTGGTGTTAGTTGTAGTTTTTTATTTCTTCTATCAAGAGTTTGTTATTTTAAAATAGTACTGGTATGTACTATTTACTCTGAAACAGAAAGAGATGAAGAGTTCTGTTTAAAAGAGGAGTATGATTTTAGCAGCAGTAACTAAAATCGATTGCTGTTCCCACACAGGACTGTTGAGATGAGAGAACTTCAGTTGGTGGGAACAGTTTGCAGACTTTTCTGCTCAAGGTATGACTAGCCATTTTCTAACAAGACTGTGTAATGCTGGAAGGCTGTCATTTTTCCCTCATGGGGATCGGTAAGCCATTTTCTTAGACTTAGAAAGAATGAAGGGCTTATTATGGGCTATTAACTGGTGGACACTCTTAAGGGCTAAATCGATTGTTTATTTAAGTTTTTATTTAAAGTTTGAAGTGGATTTCACACTTTTATTATTTGGGGAACGTTTTTTATCGCCAGGCACTAGTTAAGACACCTTCCCAGTCAGGAGGGGCCTTTCACTGTATTAGGCAGAGCCTCATTTTCGCGCCATTATTGCACAGTTTCTTTTAAGTACAGTGCATGCAGATGCATGTGAGAGGGTCTGGTGTCCACTGAAAAAGTTCCTAGAAGGCTTGAAATACCCCCCTGGGATAGTTGAAGTCACAACAAAGGCTGTGGCTGGGACTGTAGTGGGGTTAAAATTGCAAACGGCTCCGGTTTCCACATTTTAAGGGTTAACAGCTTGAAAATTGGGGTGCAATACTTTGAATGCATTAAGACACTGTGGTGAAAATTTGTTAAAGATTGGATCATTCCTTCATAGTTTTTCATATATTCAGTAATAAAGTGTGCCCTGTTTAACATTTAAAGAGACAGTAACTGTTTTGTTTTAAAACGGTTTTTGTACTTTATTAACCAGTTTAAGCCTGTTTAACATGTCTGTACCTTCTGATAGATCATGTTCTGTATGTATGGAAGCCAATGTGGTTCCCCCTTCAAATATATGTGATAATTGTGCCATAGCGTCCAAACACAGTAAGGACAGTATTGTCACAAATAGTAAGGTTGCCCAGGATGATTCCTCTGATGAAGGAAGTAGAGATAGTTCTACATCTTCTCCTTCTGTGTCTATACCAGTTATGCCCGCGCAGGCGACCCCTAGTACTTCTAGCGTGCCAATGCTTGTTACTATGCAACAATTGACGGCAGTAATGGTTAACTCCATAGCTAATATTTTATCCAAAATGCCAGCATTTCAGAGAAAGCGCGATTGCTCTGTTTTAAACACTGTAGAGCAGGAGGGCGCTGATGATAATTTTTCTGTCATACCCTCACACCAGTCTGAAGTGGCAGTGAGGGAGGGTTTCTCAGATGGAGAAATTTCTGATACAGGAAGAATTTCTCAGCAGGCAGAACCTGATGTTGTGACATTTAAATTTAAATCAGAGCATCTCCGCGCATTACTTAAGGAGGTGCTATCTACTCTGGATGATTGTGACAATCTGGTCATCCCAGAAAACTTGTGCAAGATGGACAAGTTCCTAGAGGTCCCGGTGCACCCTGATGCCTTTCCGATACCTAAACGGGTGGCGGACATAGTGAATAAGGAGTGGGAGAAGCCAGGCATACCTTTTGTCCCTCCTCCTATATTTAAGAAATTGTTCCCTATGGTCGACCCCAGGAAGGACATATGGCAAACAGTCCCTAAGGTCGAGGGGGCGGTTTCTACACTAGCCAAACGCACGACCATTCCCATTGAGGACAATTGTGTTTTCAAAGATCCTATGGATAAAAAATTGGAGGGTTTGCTTAAAAAGATTTTTGTACAGCAAGGTTACCTCCTTCAACCTATTTCGTGCATTATTCCTGTCACTACAGCGGCGTGGTTCTGGTTCGAGGAACTGGAAAAGTCGCTCAGTAGGGAGACTCCGTATGAGGAAGTCATGGACAGAATTCACGCACTTAAGTTAGCTAATTCCTTTATTTTAGACGCCGCTTTGCAGTTAGCGAGATTAGCGGCGAAAAATTCAGGGTTTGCAATTGTGGCGCGCAGAGCGCTCTGGCTAAAGTCTTGGTCGGCGGATTTATCTTCCAAGACAAAATTGCTTAATATCCCTTTCAAAGGTAAGACCCTTTTTGGGCCAGAATTGAAAGAAATTATTTCAGACATCACTGGGGGAAAGGGCCATGCCCTCCCACAGGATAGGCCTTTCAAGGCTAAGAATAAGTCCAATTTTCGTTCCTTTCGCAATTTCAGGAACGGACCGGCTTCTAACTCGGCAGCCTCTAGACAAGAGGGTAACGCTTCCCAGACTAAACCAGCTTGGAAACCAATGCAAGGCTGGAATAAGGGTAAACAGGCCAAGAAGCCTCCTGCTGCTACAAAGACAGCATGAAGGGGTAGCCCCCGATCCGGGACCGGATCTAGTAAAGGACAGACTCTCTCTCTTTGCTCAGGCTTGGGCAAGAGATGTTCAGGATCCCTGGACACTAGAAATAGTCTCTCGGGGTTATCTTCTAGAATTCAAGGAACTACCCCCAAGGGGAAGGTTCCACATTTCTCACTTATCTTCAAACCAAAAAAGTAGACAGGCATTCTTACATTGTGTAGAAGACCTGTTAAAGATGGGAGTGATACACCCAGTTCCAACTGTGGAACAAGGTCAGGGGTTTTTACTCAAATCTGTTTGTAGTTCCCAAAGAAGAGGGAACTTTCAGACCAATTCTGGATTTAAAAATTCTAAACAAATTTCTCAGAGTTCCATCGTTCAAAATGGAAACCATTCGAACAATTTTACCTACAATCCAGGAGGGTCAATATATGACTACCGTGGATTTAAAGGATGCGTATCTACATATTCCTATCCACAAAGATCATCATCAGTTCCTAAGGTTCGCCTTTCTGGACAAACATTATCAGTTCGTGGCTCTCCCATTCGGACTAGCCACTGCTCCCAGAATTTTCACAAAGGTGCTCGGGTCCCTTCTAGCGGTTCTAAGACCAAGGGGCATTGCAGTGGCACCTTATCTGGACGACATTCTAATTCAAGCGTCGTCTCTTTCCAAGGCAAAGGCTCATACAGACATTGTTCTAGCCTTTCTCAGATCTCACGGGTCTAAGGTGAACGTAGAAAAGAGTTCCCTGTCTCCGTCGACAAGAGTTCCCTTTTTGGGAACAATAATAGATTCTTTTGAAATGAAGATCTTCCTGAGAGAAGTCAGAAAGTCAAAGCTTCTAAACGCTTGTCAAGTTCTTCTCTCTATTCTGCAGCCTTCCATAGCTCAGTGCATGGAAGTAGTAGGGTTGATGGTTGCAGCAATGGACATAGTTCCTTTTGCTCGAATTCATCTAAGACCATTACAACTGTGCATGCTCCAGTAGACAGGATCACCTGTCTCAGGGAATGAGTTTCTGCAGACCAAAGTGGGTCATTGTCACGACCGACGCCAGTCTATCAGGCTGGGGCGCGGTCTGGGATTCCCTGAAAACTCAGGGTTTATGGTCTCGGGAAGAGTCTCTTCTCCCGATCAACATCCTGGAACTGAGAGCGATATTCAATGCTCTCCGGGCTTGGCCTCATCTAGCGAAGGCCGGATACATAAGATTCCAGTCAGATAACATGACGACTGTAGCTTACATCAACCATCAGGGAGGAACAAGGAGTTCCTTGGCGATGAGAGAGGTATCCAAGATCATCAAATGGGCGGAGGATCACTCCTGCCACCTATCTGCAATCCACATCCCAGGAGTAGACAACTGGGAGGCGGATTATCTGAGTCGTCAGATTTTCTATCCGGGGGAGTGGGAACTCCACCCGGAGGTGTTTGCCCAGTTGACTCAATTATGGGGCATTCCAGACATGGATCTGATGGCGTCTCGTCAGAACTTCAAGGTTCCTTGCTACGGGTCCAGATCCAGGGATCCCAAGGCCACTCTAGTGGATGCATTAGTGGCGCCTTGGTCGTTCAACCTAGCTTATGCGTTTCCACCGTTCCCTCTCCTTCCCAGGCTTGTAGCCAGGTTCAAACAGGAGAAGGCCTCTGTGATTCTGATAGCTCCTGCGTGGCCGCGCAGGACTTGGTATGCATACCTGGTGAATATGTCATCGGCTCCACCATGGAAGCTACCTTTGAGACAGGATCTTCTAGTACAAGGTCCATTCGAACATCCAAATCAAATTTCTCTGCAGCTGACTGCTTGGAAATTAAACGTTTGATTTTATCCAAGCGTGGGTTTTCAGATTCAGTGATAGATCCAGAAAACCTGTGTCTAGAAAGATTTACCATAAAATATGGAAAAGATATATCTGTTGGTGTGAATCCAAGGGATTCTCTTGGAGTAAGATTAAAATTCCTAAGATCCTCTCCTTTCTCCAAGAAGGTTTGGATAAGGGATTGTCAGCGAGTTCTCTAAAAGGACAGATTTCTGCTTTATCTGTCTTGTTATACAAACGACTGGCAGCTGTGCCAGAGGTACAAGCTTTTGTACAGGCTTTGGTCAGAATCAAGCCTGTTTACAGACCCTTGACTCCTCCTTGGAGTCTAAATTTAGTTCTTTCAGTTCTTCAGGGGGTTCCGTTTGAACCCTTACATTCCATAGATAGCAAGTTACTATCTTGGAAAGTTCTGTTTTTGGTTGCTATTTCTTCTGCAAGAAGAGTTTCTGAATTATCTGCTTTGCAGTGTGATCCACCCTATCTGGTGTTCCATTCAGATAAGGTTATTTTGCGTACCAAGCCTGGTTTTCTTCCAAAAGTTGTTTCCAACAAGAATATTAACCAAGAAATAGTTGTTCCTTCTCTGTGTCCGAATCCAGTTTCAAAGAAGGAACGTTTGTTACACAATTTAGATGTAGTCCGTGCTTTAAAGTTCTATTTAGAAGCAACAAAGAATTTTAGACAAACCTCATCCTTGTTTGTCGTTTACTCTGGTAAGAGGAGAGGACAAAAAGCTATTGCTACCTCTCTTTCTTTCTGGCTGAAAAGCATTATCCGATTGGCTTATGAGACTGCCGGACGGCAGCCTCCTGAACGAATCACAGCTCACTCCACTAGGGCTGTGGCTTCCACATGGGCCTTCAAGAACGAGGCTTCTGTTAATCAGATATGTAAGGCAGCGACTTGGTCTTCTCTGCACACTTTTGCCAAATATTACAAATTTGATATTTTTGCTTCTTCGGAGGCTGTTTTTGGGAGAAAGGTTTTGCAAGCCGTGGTGCCTTCTGTTTAGGTAACCTGATTTGCTCCCTCCCTTCATCCTTGTCCTAAAGCTTTGGTATTGGTTCCCACAAGTAATGGATGACGAAGTGGACCGGACACACCAATTTTGGAGAAAACAGAATTTATGCTTACCTGATAAATTACTTTCTCCAACGGTGTGTCCGGTCCACGGCCCGCTCTGGTTTTTTAATCAGGTTTGAAAAATGTTTCTTTTTCTTTATACACTACAGTCACCACGGCACCCTATAGTTTCTCCTTTTTCTCCTAACCGTCGGTCGAATGACTGGGGGGCGGAGCCAGAGGGGGAGCTATATGGACAGCTCTTGCTGTGTGCTCACCTTGCCTTTCCCTGTAGGGGAGGAGAATATCCCACAAGTAATGGATGACGCCGTGGACCGGACACACCGTTGGAGAAAGTAATTTATCAGGTAAGCATAAATTCTGTTATGTGTGTGTGTACGTGTGTGTGTGTATATATATATATATATATATATATATATATATATATATATATATATATATATATATATCTTGAGGTGTTTACTGTCCCTTTAAACATCAAATGTAATTCCTGATGAAAGGTTTAATTTGTGTGTGAGTTTTGGGGGTTTCATTGTCCCCAGATGACAGGTAGGAGCATGTGTGTCAAGAAGACTCAAGGACCCTGGCCCTATAACATTCCACTGAGTGATTCCTTGATTTAATGCAGGAGCTCACTTATATCTGTCCCTAATTTGTCACAGCAGAGGATGAACAATATCCTTTTAAACGTTGTCCCTTTTTTATAGACTAAAGAGGTTTAAAGGACATGAAAATCAAAATGTAATGGTTCAGTTAGAGTATGCAATGTAAGAGACTTTTAATTTTACTCCTGCAAAGCCTCAAGATTTTTTAACCCTAAATATGATTAAAGGGACATAAACACAAATTAGTTTTTTTTGATGATTCAGATAGAGCATGTGATTTTAAACAGCTTTCCAATGTACTTCTGTTATCCAATTGGTTTTGTTTCCTTGATATCCTTTGTTGAAGTGTATACCTAGGAAGACCCAGGAGCTGCTGATTGGTGGATGCACCTATATGCCTTAAGTTCTTGGCTCACGCAGTGCATTCATCTAGTTCCTAGTAGTGCATTGCTGCTTCTTCAAGATAGGATTCCAAGAGAATTAAACAAATTAGATGACAAAAGTAAATTGGAAAGATGTTTAAACTGTATTCTCTTATCTGAACCACGAAAGAAAAACTTTGGGTTTCATGTCCCTTTAAAGGGATAGTAAACCCACATTTTTTCTTTCATGATTCAGATAGAGCATGCAATTGTAAGCAATTTTCTAATTTAATCCTATTATCAATTTTTTCTTCCTTCTCTTGGAATCTTTATTTGAAAAGCAGAAATGTTTGTTTAAGAGCTGGCCCATTTTTGGTTCAGAGCCCGGGTTGCACTTGCTTATTGGTGGCTAAATGTAACTAACCAATCGGCAAGTGCAACCCAGGTTCTGAACCAAAAATTGGGCAACTCTTAACCCCTTAATGACTGAGGACGTGCAGGGTACGTCCTCAGAAAAAAGGCAGTTAATGCCTGAGAACGTACCCTGCACGTCCTCGGTCTGGAAAGCAGCTGGAAGTGATCCTGCTCGCTTCCAGCTGCTTTCCGGTTATTGCAGTGATGCCTCGATATCGAGGCATCCTGCAATAACATTTTTAAGCCATCCGGTGCAGAGAGAGCCACTCTGTGGCCCTCTCTGCACCGGAGATTGTTGGCTTACCGCGTTGGTGGGTGGGAGGCTGGTGGGAGGCGGGTGGTGGCCATCGATGGCCTTGGCGACGTGCAGGAGGGGCGGGATCGTGGGCGTGGGCGATCGGGGGCGCGCACGGAAGGGCGGGGGCGGGCGCGTGCACGGGGAGGGAGCGGGTGGGAACCGCTACACTACAGAAAAAAGTAAAAAAAAAAATGCATAAAAAAGGGAATAAAAGTTTTTTTTTTATTAATCAATTAAGGTGTTGGGGTTTGTCTGTTAGGGGGGTGAATCTACACTACATAATTTCTATTTTTGTTTTAAAAAAACACGTTTTTTTCTTGAAACTGGGTACTGGCAGACAGCTGCCAGTACCCAAGATGGCCCCCAATAATGCAGAGGGGGAGGGTAAGAGAGCTGTTTTGGGGGTGGATCAGGGAGGTTGGGGGCTAAGGGGGGATTCTACAAAGCAGCATATGTAAATATGCTAAAAAAAATTAAAAAAACCTTTTATTTTAGTACTGGCAGACTTTCTGCCAGTACTTAAGATGGCGGGGACAATTGTGGGGTGGGGGAGGGAAGGGAGCTGTTTGGGAGGGATCAGGGGGTCTGATGTGTCAGGTGGGAGGCTGATCTCTACACTAAAGCTAAAATTAACCCTGCAAGCTCCCTACAAACTACCTAATTAACCCCTTCACTGCTAGCCATAATATACGTGTGATGCGCAGCAGCATTTAGCGGCCTTCTAATTACCAAAAAGCAACGCCGAAGTCATATATGTCTGCTATTTCTAAACAAAGGGGATCCCAGAAAAGCATTTACAACCATTTGTGCCATAATTGCATAAGCTGTTTGTAAATAATTTCAGTGAGAAACCTAAAATTGTGAAAAATTTAACGTTTTTTTAAATTTGATCGCATATGGTGGTGAAATGGTGGCATGAAATATACCAAAATGGGCCTAGATCAATACTTGGGGTTGTCTACTACACTACACTAAAGCTAAAATTAACCATACAAGCTCCCTACATGCTCCCTAATTAACCCCTTCACTGCTGGGCATAAAACACGTGTGGTGCGCAGTGGCATTTAGCAGCCTTCTAATTACCAAAAAGCAACGCCAAAGCCATATATGTCTGCTATTTATGAACAAAGGGGATCCCAGAGAAGAATTTACAACCATTTATGCCATAATTGCACAAGCTGTTTGTAAATAATTTCAGTGAGAAACCTAAAGTTTGTGAAAAAATTTGTGAAAAAGTGAACAATTTTTTTTATTTGATCGCATTTGGCGGTGAAATGGTGGCATGAAATATACCAAAATGGGCCTAGATCAATACTTTGGGATGTCTTCTAAAAAAAAATATATACATGTCAATGGATATTCAGGGATTCCTGAAAGATATCAGTGTCCCAATGTAACTAGCACTCATTTTGAAAAAAAGTGGTTTGGAAATAGCAAAGTGCTACTTGTATTTATGGACCTATAACTTGCAAAAAAAGCAAAGAACATGTAAACATTGGGTATTTCTAAACTCAGAACAAAATTTAGAAACTATTTAGCATGGGATTTTTTTGGTGGTTGTAGATGTGTAACAGATTTTGGGGGTCAAAGTTAGAAAAAGTGTGTTTTTTTCCATTTTTTCCTCATATTTTATAAAAAAAATTAGAGTAAATTATAAGATATGATAAAAATAATGGTATCTTTAGAAAGCCCATTTAATGGCGAGAAAAACGGTATATAATATGTGTGGGTACAGTAAATGAGTAAGAGGAAAATTACAGCTAAACACAAACACCTCAAAAATGTAAAAATAGCCTTGGTCCCAAACGGACAGAAAATGGAAAAGTGCTGCGGTCATTAAGGGGTTAAACATACATCTCTGCTTTTCAAATAAAGATTCCAAGAGAAGGAAGAAAAATTGATAATAGGATTAAATTAGAAAGTTGCTTACAATTGCATGCTCTATCTGAATCATGAAAGAAAAAATGTGGGTTTACTATCCCTTTAAGCAAGATACAGGGAGAAGCATGTTTTTTGAGATGTAAAGCATAAGGTTATGCTGGATTTTGTAAGTTGCTTTATGTATTTCTATATGACCTCTGCTTTTATTTCAGACAAGCTCACGTCTACATAATTGCCGGAGCATGTTTGGCTTTAGGTTTTCGATTTGCTGGTTCTGCAAACCTGGCAGCTTTTAACTGCTTGGTAAGATACATTCACACTATGCTGTTGTTAGCACCACAGTTATTGTCCATTCTTTCATAACCGTTTTTATTCTTTCCACAGTGTAAATTTGCAAAAGACTTCATTGAATGTTTGTCAGCTCAAGCAGCAAGTATAGTAAGTTTATCTATTTTTAATTATTTGACAAAGTTTAACAGATATGTAGAAAAAGTATCATTTAAATGATAGATCTAAACATTGTCATAAAATAGTTTTGCCTGTTACTTCCAATCAGACAGCAGGACATTACACTGTGTTTTTCTTTTAATTGAGTGCGGTAGCACCGACCCATATTGTTGCCTAGATCCTATAGTGGCCACTCTTTGTATTTGGTTGTGCACCAACTCTTGTTTTATGGAGCAGCTTGGGAGCTATCATTTAAATGTAGCAGCCAGATCATATTGTGTGAGGTAGTGACCACTGGTACTTTTCTATAGGAGCCATGTGACCACAATGTGGTGTCTGTATATTATGAGCATCACTACAGTGCTTAAAGTTGATACCTCTAAGTGACTTCCCCCAGGGCAAACAGCACCCTCCACTGCGCATTGCCTATTGGTAATCTGTCTCCATAGCCTAAAGTCTTAGATTCCATAGCACTATCCTGTATCCTGTCTTTCTCTGCAAGCTCCCTTGGCCACAGCGATTCCTTTCTTTGAAACACCTGTAAATTCCAGTCATTGTGTCACTGTCCACAGTGCTGCTCTGGGGAGTGTGCCTTTTGTGCGCTAATGCATCTATTCTAGTCATTGCAGACCATAATGAGCACATTGGCCATCTGGCTTACTGAGAATCATAGTTTCAGTGTTTGCACTGCAACTACAATTCCCAGCATGCCACACACAATTAAACAAATAGAGCAGCCATTGTGCGTAAGTGTGTTGACAGCTTTGCTGCAGGCAAATGGGGGGAAACCCTGAAATCGAAAGTAATGTCTAATTTTTTAAACACCACAAAAATGTATTATGTATAATGATATCTAAATTGATATGCATTGATAAAGAAGTTTCCTTCACCTGTTAGACAGGTCATTACAACCTTGAGACCTGTCTGAGCGTGGTGTTGTTATCCCTTTCCATGGTGATGTCTGGCTCTGGGAATCTGAGGGCTCTGCAGCTTTGCCGCTTTATGCACAAGAAGACAGGAGGAGAGATGAATTATGGCTTTCACTTGGCACATCACATGGCGCTGGGACTTCTCTTCTTGGGAGGGGGAAGGTAAGGTTCAGATTGTTTAACCGCTTATGCTACATAAATAACTTTTGTGTGCACTGTTTTTTACATTCTTCTATTCTGATAATATATAAACATACTTTAAATGATAAATGTTTTAAATAGATATATAACTATGTTTTGACCTGCACAATGCAGATATGTATCTGGCAATATGTTTTTTTAAGATAAACTCAAGTTAATTTTCTTCATAAATGGAAAGAGTCCAAAGCTGCATTCATTACTTTTGGGAATTCAGAACCTGGCCACCAGGAGGAGGCAAAGGCACCCCAGCCACAGGCTTAAATACTCCTCCCATTCCCCTCATCCCCCAGTCATTCTTTGCCTTTCGTCCCAGGAGCTTGGCAGAGAAGTGTCAAAAGTTTTGAATTAGTCTCTAATGGAGGGTAGTACTCTTCAGCATGGGACTGGAGTTTTAAGTAGTCCTGTCAGCCTTTCAGTGAAAGCCTGGATGAAAGTTAGAGTCCTGAGATGCAGGAAGAGTCTTTCTGCGAAACTATCCGACTCGTTTTAACAGCTCCACAAGCAATCAGCGTTGACGAGTTTCGCTGCCTGCTTTCTTTTCTGAAGTCCATGGAAGAGGTGATGCTACTATCTGTCGCACTTGAAGGGCCGTGTTCCTGTTCCACGGCGTAGATTCCTGTACGTTTGTTTCATTTTACTTTCTTCATGTACTGTATTACAGATTTTTTCCCGTGGGGCTACCACCTAGCGGGGCTAACTTATATCTAAGGGTCTCAGTGAGGCTCCTTTTGTATCTTGGAATCAAGGGTTTATAATCATGTTTGTTATATGATTCAACTTTCATATGTGTAGTGCATTCTGGCTCATGGCTTGGTGAACATAACGGTTTTTGGAAAGTGATGCGGCATTACGTTCGGGCGCGCTTTTGTTGGACTATACGGTTCTCCTGGTGACTAGGCGGGATCACATTTTTCTTTCATGTAATTAGCAAGAGTCCATGAGCTAGTGACGTATGGGATATACATTCCTACTAGGAGGGGCAAAGTTTCCCAAACCTCAAAATGCCTACAAATACACCCCTCACCACACCCACAAATCAGTTTTACAAACTTTGCCTCCTATGGAGGTGGTGAAGTAAGTTTGTGCTAGATTCTACGTTGATATGCGCTCCGCAGCAGGTTGGAGCCCGGTTTTCCTCTCAGCGTGCAGTGAATGTCAGAGGGATGTGAGGAGAGTATTGCCTATTTGAATTCAATGATCTCCTTCTACGGGGTCAATTTCATAGGTTCTCTGTTATCGGTCGTAGAGATTCATCTCTTACCTCCCTTTTCAGATCGACGATATACTCTTATATATACCATTTCCTCTACTGATTCTCGTTTCAGTACTGGTTTGGCTTTCTACTACTTGTAGATGAGTGTCCTGGGGTAAGTAAGTCTTATTTTCTGTGACACTCTAAGCTATGGTTGGGCACTTTTATATAAAGTTCTAAATATATGTGTTCAAACATTTATTTGCCTTGACTCAGGATGTTCAACATTCCTTATTTCAGACAGTCAGTTTCATATTTGGGATAATGCATATGGATTAATCAATTTTTTTCTTACCTTAAAATTTGACTTTTTCCCTGTGGGCTATTAGGCTCGCGGGGGCTGAAAATGCTTCATTTTATTGCGTCATTCTTGGCGCAGACTTTTTTGGCGCAAATTTTTTTTTCGGTTTCCGGCGTCATACGTGTCGCCGGAAGTTGCGTTTTTTTGCGCCAAAAGTGTCAGCGTTCCGGATGTGGCGTCATTTTTGGCGCCAAAAGCATTTAGGCGCCAAATAATGTGGGCGTCTTTTTTTGGCGCTAAAAAATATGGGCGCCACTATTGTCTCCACATTATTTAAGTCTCATTATTTATTGCTTCTGGTTGCTAGAAGCTTGTTCACTGGCATTTTTTTCCCCATTCCTGAAACTGTCATTTAAGGAATTTGATCAATTTTGCTTTATATGTTGTTTTTTCTATTACATATTGCAAGATGTCTCCGTTTGTCCCTGAGTCAGAAGCCACTTCTGGAAAAATGCTTAACTGAGTTTCAGTTCTACCAAAGCTAAGTTCATTTATTTTAAATGTTATAAATGTTTATCTTTAGCTATGGTTTGTATTAAGTTATTATGATATACTTTTACATGCAGATTCCATTAGTATTTATGCTTTATACATTTCCATTTTTAAGTACAAGAAATGTTTAGAAGATTTATAAGAAATATTTTTTCTGATTAAGGCTTTGTCTGACTTCGTGCCTTCTAATACAATTTTTAGGTCTTTTTCACTTCTTTTTTTAATTATTGAAGTTTCAAATGACCAACAACATACTGATTTATCCTTCTCTGATGATGTTATTTTCTCTTTCAGAAATTCTCTTCATCAGATATTAACACTAAAAAATCTACTTTTTTATATAATTTTTTTATTATTAAAGTACATTTGTTCTTTGTTGAGAGGTGTTGATTATTTTGGATATTAAGGTAACTAGTTCTTTAAAACTAGCTGACACTATTTCTGCCTTTTTATTCTTCTGTGATTTCAGAGGTTTTTCCTTTCAATTCCCCATACTAGGGAATGGAATAGGCTGAGAATTTTCTTTTATTTTTAAACTTTATTCTTTGTCAGCAGTTAAATTTAATTTGGAGGGTTCTCCAATTTATTGGAGCTATCTCTACTCCTACTAATTATGCTATTGTTGTTATAGCAAAATAGTATTTATTTTCCTTTATATAGTTATATCTTATTTATGGAAAATTATTTAGTTTCAGGTACTTTTCTAAGTATCAGATTATGATTTATTTTAGCATTGTTAAAGGGACAACATTTACTAGACTACGTGCTGTTGCATTTGTCTTGTTGTTTTGCATTTTACAAGTCCTCTGTTTTGACTGGTCCTTTAAACTGGACTATCATGCTAATGACTTCATTTGTGTCTTCATTTTATTGAATATATTCGCAAATGAGGGTTAATCTATGTCTTTAGCTATTTTAGCTAGAAGAATTTTGTGTTTTTAAAAAACAAACAAAAAACAAAACAAAAAGAAAATCCATATTTCTTTTGTTCTAAGATAATCAATTATAATTGGATTTCAATTCTTAACTGTTACTATGGGCTTCAAGATTGAGTTCTAAGACTAAACTTTAAGCTTATATTAGTTTGGTTCTTCTTATTAAGGAACGAATTCCTGAGTTCTTTCCCAAGTAACATGTTTATAATTGGGGTTCGAATCAGCTCCCTAATATTGCGATGTACGTACCGTATTCCAGCTTGGCTGGTAAGGGGCAGGTTAAGACTTCTTTGAAATTTATTTGGTTCTATTCTGTCCAAATTTCTTTGATTTTATTCCAGTAAGGCTAACACTTTCTTTCAGTGTGTTTCTGTCCTATATATTCTGGATACTGTTGAAGCATGGCTCAAGCGCTGCTCAGACCTGGAATCTTCTGGGGTATTTCTTCCAGTTCTTTTTCTAGGAACTGGGTTTTGGAGTTTTATTCAAACTATTCTGCCTTTTTTATGGTCATTGATAGCATTATTTGTTTTCATTAGATACAATAAATGCATATTCTTCATTTTTCTGTTTTCATTCAGATTATTTCCTGTGGATGTGGAATCTCATACGTTTCACTTGCTCTTCAGGACATAGTTAGAGGATCTTTTTTTCAAAAGCTCTTGATTCCTCACGCAAGGGTCACCTTTTTTAGGTTTCCAGATGGTTTATGTCACTATCTTTGTCTCTATCAGACAAGGGACAATTTGATTTGGGTTCCGTCTGTCGGTACCTTTAGTCTCTATTATTTCCTTCAGTTGCTATATATGCATAGAAGTTTTAACAGCATTGGCTTCAATTCCCTTTGCTCATTTTCAATGGAAAGATCCTTTCCAGCTTTTTATGAGTGTTGTTTCTTCAAGAACATGGTTGGAGGATCAATTAACCAAAAAGTTTGTTGATTCCTCAGACAAGAGTAACCTTTTTTAGATTTCCGGATAGATTCAGTGTCCATGTCTCTGTTTCTGTTGGATTAGAGACGTCTGAAATTGGTTTCAGCTTATCGAAACCTTCAGTCTCAATCATTCCCTTCGGTAGCCTTATGCATGGAAATTCTAGGTTCTTATGACTGCTGCATTGGACGTGTTCCCCTTTGCTCATTTTTCACATGCGACCTCTTCAGCTCTGTATGCTGAACCGGTGGTGCCGGGATTATACAAAGATATCTCATTTAATATCTTTAAAACCGATTGTTCGACACCCTCTGAAGTGGTACAGACCACCATCGTTTAGTTCAGGGGGCTTCTTTTTTTCTTCCAACCTGGACTGTGATCTCAACAGATGCAAGTCTGACAGGTTGGGGAGCTGTATGGGGGTTTCTGACAGCACAAGGGGTTTGGGAAATCTCAGGAGGTGAGATTTCCAATCAATATTTTGGAACTCCGTGCAGTTTTCAGAGCTCTTCAGTCATGGCCTCTTCTAAAGAGAGAATCGTTCATTTGTTTTCAGACAGACAATGTCACAACTGTGGCATATATCAATCATTAAGAAGGGACTCACAGTCCTCTGGCTATGAAAGAAGTATCTCGAATTCTGGTATGGGCGGAATCCAGCTCCTGTCTAATCTCTGCGGTTCATATCCCAGGTATAGACAATTGGGAAGCGGATTATCTCAGTCGCCAAGCGTTACATCCGGGCGAGTGGTCTCTTCACACAGAGGTGTTTCTTCAGATTGTTCAAATGCGGGGACTTCCAGAAATTGATCTGATGGTTTCTCATCTACACAAGAAACTTCCCAGGTATCTGTCCAGATCCAGGGATCCTTAGGCGGAAGCAGTGGATGCATTGTCACTTCCTTGGAAGTATCATCCTGCCTATATCTTTCCGCCTCTAGTTCTTCTTCCAAGAGTAATCTCCAAGATTCTGAAGGAATGCTCGTTTTTTCTGCTGGTGGCTCCAGCATGGCCTCACAGGTTTTGGTATGCGGATCTTGTCCGCATGGCTTCTTGTCATCCGTGGACTCTTCCGTTAAGACCAGACCTTCTGTCATAAGGTCCTTTTCTCCAACATAGGTGTGTCCGGTCCACGGCGTCATCCTTACTTGTGGGATATTCTCTTCCCCAACAGGAAATGGCAAAGAGCCCAGCAAAGCTGGTCACATGATCCCTCCTAGGCTCCGCCTACCCCAGTCATTCTCTTTGCCGTTGTACAGGCAACATCTCCACGGAGATGGCTTAGAGTTTTTTAGTGTTTAACTGTAGTTTTTATTATTCAATCAAGAGTTTGTTATTTTAAAATAGTGCTGGTATGTACTATTTACTCAGAAACAGAAAAGAGATGAAGATTTCTGTTTGTATGAGGAAAATGATTTTAGCACCGTAACTAAAATCCATGGCTGTTCCACACAGGACTGTTGAGAGCAATTAACTTCAGTTGGGGGAACAGTGTGCAGTCTCTTGCTGCTTGAGGTATGACACATTCTAACAAGACGATGTAATGCTGGAAGCTGTCATTTTTCCCTATGGGATCCGGTAAGCCATGTTTATTACGATGGTAAATAAGGGCTTCACAAGGGCTTATTAAGATTGTAGACTTTTCTGGGCTAAATCGATTCAGTTTTAAAACATATTTAGCCTTGAGGAATCATTTTATCTGGGTATATTGATATTATAATATCGGCAGGCACTGTATTAGACACCTTATTTCTCTGGGGCTTTCCCAAAGCATAAGCAGAGCCTCATTTTCGCGCCGGTGTGGCGCACTTGTTTTTGAGAGGCATGGCATGCAGTCGCATGTGAGAGGAGCTCTGATACTTAGAAAAGACTTTCTGAAGCGTCATTTGGTATCGTATTCCCCTTTGGGTTTGGTTGGGTCTCAGCAAAGCAGATACCAGGGACTGTAAAGGGGTTAAAGTTTTAAAACGGCTCCGGTTCCGTTATTTTAAGGGTTAAAGCTTCCAAATTTGGTGTGCAATGCTTTTAAGGCTTTAAGACACTGTGGTGAAAATTTGGTGAATTTTGTACAATTCCTTCATGTTTTTTCGCAATTGCAGTAATAAAGTGTGTTCAGTTTAAATTTAAAGTGACAGTAACGGTTTTATTTTAAAACGTTTTTTGTACTTTATTATCAAGTTTATGCCTGTTTAACATGTCTGAACTACCAGATAGACTGTGTTCTGAATGTGGGGAAGCCAGAATTCCTGTTCATTTAAATAAATGTGATTTATGTGATAATGACAATGATGCCCAAGATGATTCCTCAAGTGAGGGGAGTAAGCATGGTACTGCATCATTCCCTCCTTCGTCTACACGAGTCTTGCCCACTCAGGAGGCCCCTAGTACATCTAGCGCGCCAATACTCCTTACTATGCAACAATTAACGGCTGTAATGGATAATTCTGTCAAAAACATTTTAGCCAAATTGAACCCTTGTCAGCGTAAGCGTGGCTGCTCTGTTTTAGTTTCTGAAGAGCATGACGACGCTGATATTAATATCTCTGAAGGGCCCCTAACCCAATCTGAGGGGGCCAGGGAGGTTTTGTCTGAGGGAGAAATTACTGATTCAGGGAACATTTCTCAACAGGCTGAACCTGATGTAATTGCCTTTAAATTTAAGTTGGAACACCTCCGCATTCTGCTTAAGGAGGTATTATCCACTCTGGATGATTGTGAAAAGTTGGTCATCCCAGAGAAACTATGTAAAATGGACAAGTTCCTAGAGGTGCCGGAGCTCCCAGAAGCTTTTCCTATACCCAAGCGGGTGGCGGACATTGTTAATAAAGAATGGGAAAGGCCCGGTATTCCTTTCGTCCCTCCCCCCATATTTAAAAAATTGTTTCCTATGGTCGACCCCAGAAAGGACTTATGGCAGACAGTCCCCAAGGTCGAGGGAGCGGTTTCTACTTTAAACAAACGCACCACTATACCCATAGAGGATAGTTGTGCTTTCAAAGATCCTATGGATAAAAAATTAGAAGGTTTGCTTAAAAAGATGTTTGTTCAGCAGGGTTACCTTCTACAACCAATTTCATGCATTGTCCCTGTCACTACAGCCGCATGTTTCTGGTTTGATGAGCTGATAAAGGCGCTCGACAGTGATTCTCCTCCTTATGAGGAGATTATGGACAGAATCAATGCTCTCAAATTGGCTAATTCTTTCACCCTAGACGCCACTTTGCAATTGGCTAGGTTAGCGGCTAAGAATTCTGGGTTTGCTATTGTGGCGCGCAGAGCGCTTTGGTTGAAATCTTGGTCGGCTGATGCGTCTTCCAAGAACAAGCTACTAAACATTCCTTTCAAGGGGAAAACGCTGTTTGGCCCTGACTTGAAAGAGATTATCTCGGATATCACTGGGGGTAAGGGCCACGCCCTTCCTCAGGATCGGCCTTTCAAGGCGAAAAACAGACCTAATTTTCGTCCCTTTCGTAAAAACGGACCAGCCCAAAGTGCTACGTCCTCTAAGCAAGAGGGTAATACTTCTCAAGCCAAGCCAGCTTGGAGACCAATGCAAGGCTGGAACAAGGGAAAGCAGGCCAAGAAGCCTGCCACTGCTACCAAGACAGCATGAAATATTGGCCCCCGATCCGGGACCGGATCTGGTGGGGGGCAGACTCTCTCTCTTCGCTCAGGCTTGGGCAAGAGATGTTCTGGATCCTTGGGCGCTAGAAATAGTCTCCCAGGGTTATCTTCTGGAATTCAAGGGACTTCCCCCAAGGGGGAGGTTCCACAGGTCTCAGTTGTCTTCAGACCACATAAAAAGACAGGCGTTCTTACATTGTGTAGAAGACCTGTTAAAAATGGGAGTGATTCATCCTGTTCCACTAAGAGAACAAGGGATGGGGTTCTACTCCAATCTGTTCATAGTTCCCAAAAAAGAGGGAACGTTCAGACCAATCTTAGATCTCAAGATCTTAAACAAGTTTCTCAAGGTTCCATCTTTCAAGATGGAAACCATTCGAACTATTCTTCCTTCCATCCAGGAGGGTCAATTC
The DNA here is from genome assembly GCF_027579735.1 of Bombina bombina. Lineage (NCBI taxonomy): Eukaryota > Metazoa > Chordata > Amphibia > Anura > Bombinatoridae > Bombina > Bombina bombina. Next base: position 23,917 of record NW_026512000.1, read on the forward strand.
ATGACCACGGTGGATTTAAAGGATGCGTATCTACATATTCCTATCCACAAGGAACATCATCGGTTCCTAAGGTTTGCATTCCTGGACAAACATTACCAGTTCGTGGCGCTTCCTTTCGGATTAGCCACTGCTCCAAGGATTTTCACAAAGGTACTAGGGTCCCTTCTAGCGGTGCTAAGACCAAGGGGCATTGCAGTAGTACCTTACCTGGACGACATTCTGATTCAAGCGTCGTCCCTTCCTCAAGCAAAGGCTCACACGGACATTGTCCTGGCCTTTCTCAGATCTCACGGCTGGAAAGTGAACGTGGAAAAGAGTTCTCTATCCCCGTCAACAAGGGTTCCCTTCTTGGGAACAATTATAGACTCCTTAGAAATGAGGATCTTTCTAACAGAGGCCAGAAAAACAAAACTTCTAGACTCTTGTCGGATACTTCATTCTGTTCCTCTTCCTTCCATAGCTCAGTGCATGGAAGTGATCGGGTTGATGGTAGCGGCGATGGACATAGTTCCTTTTGCGCGCATTCATCTAAGACCATTACAACTGTGCATGCTCAGTCAGTGGAATGGGGACCATACAGACTTGTCTCCGAAGATACAAGTAAATCAGAGGACCAGAGACTCACTCCGTTGGTGGCTGTCCCTGGACAATCTGTCTCAAGGGATGACGTTCCGCAGACCAGAGTGGGTCATTGTCACGACCGACGCCAGTCTGATGGGCTGGGGCGCGGTCTGGGGACCCCTGAAAGCTCAGGGTCTTTGGTCTCGGGAAGAATCTCTTCTACCGATAAATATTCTGGAACTGAGAGCGATATTCAATGCTCTCAAGGCCTGGCCTCGGCTAGCGAGGTCCAAGTTCATACGGTTTCAATCAGACAACATGACAACTGTTGCGTACATCAACCATCAGGGGGGAACAAGGAGTTCCCTAGCGATGGAAGAAGTGACCAAAATCATTCTATGGGCGGAGTCTCACTCCTGCCACCTGTCTGCTATCCACATCCCAGGAGTGGAAAATTGGGAAGCGGATTTTCTGAGTCGTCAGACATTGCATCCGGGGGAGTGGGAACTCCATCCGGAAATCTTTGCCCAAGTCACTCACCTGTGGGGCATTCCAGACATGGATCTGATGGCCTCTCGTCAGAACTTCAAAGTTCCTTGCTACGGGGCCAGATCCAGGGATCCCAAGGCGGCTCTAGTGGATGCACTAGTAGCACCTTGGACCTTCAAACTAGCTTATGTGTTCCCGCCATTTCCTCTCATACCCAGGCTGGTAGCCAGGATCAATCAGGAGAGGGCGTCGGTGATCTTGATAGCTCCTGCGTGGCCACGCAGGACTTGGTATGCAGATCTGGTGAATATGTCATCGGCTCCACCTTGGAAGCTACCTTTGAGACGAGACCTTCTTGTTCAGGGTCCGTTCGAACATCCGAATCTGGTTTCACTCCAGCTGACTGCTTGGAGATTGAACGCTTGATTTTATCGAAGCGAGGATTCTCAGATTCTGTTATTGATACTCTTGTTCAGGCCAGAAAGCCTGTAACTAGAAAGATTTACCACAAAATTTGGAAAAAATATATCTGTTGGTGTGAATCTAAAGGATTTTCTTGGGACAAGGTTAAGATTCCTAGGATTCTATCCTTCCTTCAAGAAGGATTGGAAAAAGGATTATCTGCAAGTTCCCTGAAGGGACAGATTTCTGCCTTGTCGGTATTACTTCACAAAAAGCTGGCAGCTGTGCCAGATGTTCAAGCCTTTGTTCAGGCTCTGGTTAGAATCAAGCCTGTTTACAAACCTTTGACTCCTCCTTGGAGTCTCAATTTAGTTCTTTCAGTTCTTCAGGGGGTTCCGTTTGAACCCTTACATTCCGTTGATATTAAGTTATTATCTTGGAAAGTTTTGTTTTTAGTTGCGATTTCTTCTGCTAGAAGAGTCTCAGAATTATCTGCTCTGCAGTGTTCTCCTCCTTATCTGGTGTTCCATGCAGATAAGGTGGTTTTACGTACTAAACCTGGTTTTCTTCCAAAAGTTGTTTCTAACAAAAACATTAACCAGGAGATTATCGTACCTTCTCTGTGTCCAAAACCAGTTTCAAAGAAGGAACGTTTGTTGCACAATTTGGATGTTGTTCGCGCTCTAAAATTCTATTTAGATGCTACAAAGGATTTTAGACAAACATCTTCCTTGTTTGTTGTTTATTCAGGTAAAAGGAGAGGCCAAAAGGCAACTTCTACCTCTCTCTCTTTTTGGATTAAAAGCATCATCAGATTGGCTTACGAGACTGCCGGACGGCAGCCTCCCGAAAGAATCACAGCTCATTCCACTAGGGCTGTGGCTTCCACATGGGCCTTCAAGAACGAGGCTTCTGTTGATCAGATATGTAGGGCAGCGACTTGGTCTTCTCTGCACACTTTTACCAAATTTTACAAGTTTGATACTTTTGCTTCTTCTGAGGCTATTTTTGGGAGAAAGGTTTTGCAAGCCGTGGTGCCTTCCATTTAGGTGACCTGATTTGCTCCCTCCCTTCATCCGTGTCCTAAAGCTTTGGTATTGGTTCCCACAAGTAAGGATGACGCCGTGGACCGGACACACCTATGTTGGAGAAAACAGAATTTATGTTTACCTGATAAATTTCTTTCTCCAACGGTGTGTCGGGTCCACGGCCCGCCCTGGTTTTTTAATCAGGTCTGATAATTTATTTTCTTTAACTACAGTCACCACGGTACCATATGGTTTCTCCTATGCAAATATTCCTCCTTAACGTCGGTCGAATGACTGGGGTAGGCGGAGCCTAGGAGGGATCATGTGACCAGCTTTGCTGGGCTCTTTGCCATTTCCTGTTGGGGAAGAGAATATCCCACAAGTAAGGATGACGCCGTGGACCGGACACACCGTTGGAGAAAGAAATTTATCAGGTAAACATAAATTCTGTTTTTTACCATCAGGATCTCAAATCCTTAAATTTAAAGATATGGAGATTGAACGCTTGATTCTTAGTCAAAGAGGTTTCTCTGACTCTGTGATTAATACTATGTTACAGGCTCGTAGATCTGTATCTAGGATGATATATTATCGAGTCTGGAAGACTTACATTTCTTGGTGTCTTTCTCATCATTTTTCCTGGCATTCTTTTAGAATTCCGAGAATTTTACAGTTTCTTCAGGATGGTTTGGATAAAGGTTTGTCTGCAAGTTCCTTGAAAGGACAAATCTCTGCTCTTTCTGTTCTTTTTCACGGAAGGATTGCTATTCTTCCTGATATTCATTGTTTTATACAAGCTTTGGTTCGTATAAAATCTGTTATTAAGTCAATTTTCTCCTCCTTGGAGTTTGAATTTGGTTCTGGGGGCTCTTCAAACTCCTCCGTTTGAACCTATGCATTCACTGGACATTAAATTACTTTCTTGGAAAGTTTTGTTTCTTTTGGCCATCTCTTCTGCTAGAAGAGTTTCTGAATTATCTGCTCTTTTCTTGTGAGTCTCCTTTTCTGATTTTTCATCAGGATGAGGCGGTGTTGCGAACTTCTTTTTAATTTTTTTCCTAAGGTTGTGAATTCTAACAACATTAGTAGAGAAATTGTGGTTCCTTCATTATGTCCTAATCCTAAGAATTCTAAGGAGAGATCATTGCATTCTTTGGATGTTGTTAGAGCTTTGAAATATTATGTTGAAGCTACTAAGAATTTCCGAAAGACTTCTAGTCTATTTGTTATCTTTTCCGGTTCTAGGAAAGGTCAGAAGGCCTCTGCCATTTCTTTGGCATCTTGGTTGAAATCTTTAATTCATCATGCTTATGTCGAGTCGGGTAAAACTCCGCCTCAAAGGATTACAGCTCATTCTACTAGGTCAGTTTCTACTTCCTGGGCGTTTAGGAATGAAGCTTCGGTTGATCAGATTTGCAAAGCAGCAACTTGGTCTTCTTTGCATACTTTTACTAAATTCTACCATTTTGATGTGTTTTCTTCTTCTGAAGCTGTTTTTGGTAGAAAAGTACTTCAGGCAGCTGTTTCAGTTTGAATCTTCTGCTTATGTTTTCAATTTAACCCCTTAATGACCACAGCACTTTTCCATTTTCTGTCCGTTTGGGACCAAGGCTATTTTTACATTTCTGCGGTGTTTGTGTTTAGCTGTAATTTTCCTCTTACTCATTTACTGTACCCACACATATTATATACCGTTTTTCTCGCCATTAAATGGACTTTCTAAAGATACCATTATTTTCATCATATCTTATCATTTACTATAAAAAAAAATATAAAATATGAGGAAAAAATCGAAAAAAACAAATTTTTTCTAACTTTGACCCCCAAAATCTGTTACATATCTACAACCACCAAATAACACCCATGCTAAATAGTTTCAAAATTTTATCCTGAGTTTAGAAATACCAAATGTTTACATGTTCTTTGCTTTTTTTGTAACTTATAGGGCCATAAATACAAGTAGCACTTTGCTATTTCCAAACCATTTTTTTTCAAAATTAGTGCTAGTTACATTAGAACACTGATATCTTTCAGGAATCTCTGAATATCCACTGACATGTATATATTTTTTTTTAGTAGACAACCCAAAGTATTGATCTAGGCCCATTTTGGTATATTTCATGCCACCATTTTACCGCCAAATGCGATCAAATACAAAAAATCGTTCACTTTTTTACAAATTTTTTACAAACTTTTGGTTTCTCACTGAAATTATTTGCAAACCGCTTGTGCAATTATGGCATAAATGGTTGTAAATTCTTCTCTGGGATCCCCTTTGTTCAGAAATAGCAGACATATATGGCTTTAGCATTGCTTTTTGGTAATTAGAAGGCCGCTAAATGCCACTGCGCACCACACGTGTATTATGCCCAGCAATGAAGGGGTTAATTAGGGAGCATGTAGGGAGCATTTTGGGGTAATTTTAGCTTTAGTGTAGTGTAGTAGACAACCCCAACTATTGATCTAGGCCCATTTTGGTATATTTCATGCCACCATTTCACCGCCAAATGCAATCAAATAAAAAAAAACCGTTAACTTTTTCACAATTTTAGGTTTCTCACTGAAATCATTTACAAACAGCTTATGCAATTATGGCACAAATGGTTGTAAATGTTTCTCTGGGATCCCCTTTGTTCAGAAATAGCAGACATATATGGCTTTGGCGATGCTTTTTGGTAATTAGAAGGCCGCTAAATGCTGCTGCGCATCACGCGTGTATTATGTCTAGCAGTGAAGGGGTTAATTATGTAGCTTGTAGGGAACTTGCAGGGTTAATTTTAGCTTTAGTGTAGAGCTCAGCCTCCCACCTGAAACATCAGACCCCCTGATGCCTCCCAAATAGCTCTCTTCCCTCCCCCACCCCACAATTGTCCCCGCCATCTTAAGTACTGGCAGAAACTCTGCCAGTACTAAAATAAAAGGTATATTTGGGCTTTTTTGAGTTTTTTTTTTTAGCATATTTACATATGCTGCTGTGTAGGATCCCCCCTTAGCCCCCAACCTCACAGATCCCCCACCAAACAGCTCTCTAACCCTCCCCCTCTGCCTTAATGGGCGCCATCTTGGGTACTGGCAGCTGTCTGCCAGTACCCAGTTTAGAACAAAAATGTGCTTTTTTTTTAACAAAAATCCCTTTTTCTATAGTGTAGCTCCCCCCACACCCAAGAACAACCCCCCACCCCTCCAAGATCCCTTTTACTAAAGTTTATTTGTTTTTGTTTTGTTTTTGTGTCCCTTTTCCCCCACAGTTACAATCTAATTTTCTGTAGTATAGCGGTTCCCACCCGCTCCCGCCCCGTGCACGCGCCCGCCCGCCACCCTCTGTGCACGCGCGCGCGCCCGTGCGCGCCCCCGTCAGCTCCGGCCCCGATCCCGCCCCCCTCCACCTTATACGGCCCATCGATGGCCGCCCACCCGCCTCCCAAGTCAGCTCCCACCCACCAACGTTACCGGCCACCGATGTCCGGTGCAGAGAGGGCCACAGAGTGGCTCTCTCTGCATCGGATGGCCATGCAGGGTTATTGCAGGATGCCTCCATATCGAGGCATCACTGCAATAACCGGAAAGCAGCTGGAAGCGAGCAGGATCGCTTCCAGCTGCTTTCCACACTGAGGACGTGCAGAGTACGTTCTCAGGCATTAACTGCCTTTTTTCTGAGGACGTACCCTGCACGTCCTCAGTCGTTAAGGGGTTAAACTTTATTTTGGGTGTGGATTATTTTTCAGCGGAATTGGCTGTCTTTATTTTATCCCTCCCTCTCTAGTGACTCTTGCGTGGAAAGATCCGCATCTTGGGTAGTCATTATCCCATACGTCACTAGCTCATGGACTCTTGCTAATTACATGAAAGAAAACATAATTTATGTAAGAACTTACCTGATAAATTCATTTCTTTCATATTAGCAAAAGTCCATGAGGCCCACCCTTTTTGTGTTGGTTATGATTTTTTTGTATAAAGAACAATTATGCCAATTCCTTATTTTTTATGCTTTCGCACTTTTTTCTTATCACCCCACTTCTTGGCTATTCGTTAAACTGATTTTTGGGTGTGGTGAGGGGTGTATTTGTAGGCATTTTGAGGTTTGGGAAACTTTGCCCCTCCTGGTAGGAATGTATATCCCATACGTCACTAGCTCATGGACTCTTGCTAATATGAAAGAAATGAATTTATCAGGTAAGTTCTTACATAAATTATGTTTTTTTGGCCTCCATTTCCGCATTCCTGACCGTGTGGCAACAGAGATATTCTGGTCTGCTTGTGTTGGGTTCAGAGGAGGTGGTGAGTGCCCCAGCCACTGTGGGTGTCAGGTGCCGTTTAAATTTTTTTGTCCAATCTTCTGTATCAATATTCTAGTTATGGAGGAGTCTGATATTGTGGAGACAGACGTCTCTGTTTCAGTTTATACTCCTTGCGCAGAATGTGTATTGCCCCGAATATTCCGTCTGTTTTAGGGTGCTGAATATTTTACATTATTATTTTGTGTTATTTCTTGTTTTTCGTTAAGCCTATCAGTAATGTCCTGAATGCCGTATTAGAGTGCTCAATTCCTCGGGATCGGGGAATCAAGGGGCCTCTGAGCCATCCGCCTTTGGGGCTTCTGTCCTCCGAGTGGCGAGTTCCCTTCCACCATCGCTTACTACGCATGCAGGTAACCCAGAATTTGCTTATCCTTTTCTGGAAAATGGCTTGTTCCCGCTGGGGGTTTCGGCATGATTTCGCATGTCCATAATTTTGGCGCTGGCGCACCTGCAACTTCCAAAAGTTGGTTTAAGATATTGTTCGTGCTCCGTTATCCAGGGCTCTTCAGGTATGGGATGGCCTATTCAGCTCTCTGGGGGAACGACTGTCCCTGAGGCTTCAGGGGGGTCAACCTTCGGGGCCGGAGTCGTCTTTTGCTCTGGCGGGTGTATGCTGGGCTTTTCGGTATAGACTGGCGCGCCTTCGTGTTTTATTGAGGCACGCTTTGGCGTGGTCGGAAGATCCCATCCTTGAAGGATCTGAGAATTTTCCGTCTGTTTCTTCGAATAGCGTACAGAATTAGACATAAGGGGATGAAGTAATAGTCTTATAGTCTTGTTTGAGTATCTCTTCCCTGTCTGAGCTTGGAAGAACAGGGTCCCTGTTGGGCCGGTCCTGCGGGTGCGACTGTTCTTCTTAGGCGATAACCTGCGGGTTGCCTTATCTTTTATTATCCGGTTAGGATTATTTTTATTTGGTTTAAAGCTCATGTTGGTTTTCTATTCCTCCGGGAATTTTATCTGGAATTGATACTCGCGATTGTTTGATCGCACTGTTGCTTCTAAGGAAGTTTGTTTGTATGTGTTTAGTCCTATGTTTGTCTGCTGTTTATTTCTCCCTTTCTAGGGGGGATTCTATGCTGCCTTTGACAGTGACCCTTAGATTCAGGCTGGTCCTGATTGGGTTCAGATCCTCTGTCTTGAGGCCTAATCAGACACGTGGCGCCTGTTTTGCCTTTCTGGTCAGGTTAGGGTGCTGAGTATTTTACATTATTATTTCGTGTTATTTCTTGTTTTTCGTTAAGTTTCAGCTAAGCATTTTGAGAAGACCTAAGGGTCCGTTAGGCATGGGGGATTCAGTCAGTCCTCATTAGCCTTTTCATGTTGGTTGACTGGGACTAGGAGTGCTACTGCGACACACTCAATGGATTCCGTTTTTCTGTCGGGTCTTGGAGTGTTTCCTTCCCCGCGTTGGTTGGAGGTTGGGAGGACTTCGGGCCTCCTTGCTGCCGGTTCCTGGCGGTCTTGCCTTTAGGGGCTTTTTGGAATTGTCCCTTTTGGTCTTGTTCCTTGAGGTTCTCTTCCTTCGGGTCGAGACTTCTGGAATTTCTGGTTCTATTTCATGGTTTTTGCCGTCTAATTATAGGAAGTGAGGGCCGTGAGGCTTTTTCCTTCTTCCGGGAGCTAGTCGTCTCCATATCAGGGATGATAGGCTGTGATGTCTCCTTCTCCAAGCTCGCTTAGGGTTTTTTTTGTTACCGGGGTTTGGGATGCTCTGCATTCTTTTCTCTTGGGTTTGGTCCTCTGGTTATGTGTCCTGAGAGGAATATGGAGACTAGCTTTTGTTCTACCCTCTACCTTTGGGTGACTCTGTCCTTGTTTTTTCCCTGGTCTTGGACTTCCTGTGTGTTGTCTTTGCCGCCCTTGGGTTCTAGAGTATTTGCGCGACTCTGTTGTGCCCTAGCTTATTTTTGGAGGGTGGAATCCTGCTAGGGGTGTCTATTCCCTTGGGCAAGGAATTACGAAAGGGTTCTAGTTCCCGTTCTCCGGTTTAGTCCGGTTGTCTTCCTCTGTGAGGTCTGATTCCCTCAGACGAGGTATCTGGTGTTCCCTGGGGTGTTTGTTTCTAAACGATTCTGGGGCCCGTGCCCAGGGTTCTTGTCTTGGATCCTTTTAGATGTCTGGAGACTTACGATCCTGCGGACTGGTTCGGGGTGACCCAGGTTCTCGGGAACACTGGTCTTGGCTTAATGGCTAGCTCGTTTAAACTGATAGCAGCTGAGCCAGGATTGCGTTCACCTTTGGGTGCTAGTATGTTCCTTAAGGCCGGGTTTTGTCCTTGGAAGGTGTTCCGCAATGATTTAGTTATAGAGTTTGCGGGCCTGTATACTGATAGTTGAGATTCCTTTCCAGCTATGGTTACTTGTTCTTCACAAGTGCACGTTCTTCACTTTGTGGGGTTTTGTGACACGATAGTTGGCACATGGACTTTTACCAAGTATGTTCAATTTTTTTTTATTTTTTTTAAAGTTTTAAAATATCTTTTATTGAGAGACCAACATTGATACAGAAAGGTAAGGTAACTCTGTATAGCAATACAGAGAAATGTGTCATTTAGAACATTCCATATACAGAGAATTAACTGTGCTTCCGCCCCATCAGCAATAATGAAAGAGACTGTTAGTCCAATTGAGTTGAGTGCTATCCCAGCGAATTGTTTCGCTGGAGATCTTTTGGTGAGAGCTTATCCCTTCTGTAGGTACATGGAGTAGAGGGAGCGGGCACTTAATAACATAAAGTCATTAAATACAATTACAAAAACAAATACAGTTAGGTCCACAACAAATAACATTAATAACTGAAGTATGGAGGACCTCCATTGAAGTATGTTCAGGTTTTTATCTGGACTCTCCCCTTTGAAGGGGTAGTTATCTTCCTTAAGAGGTGGGGTTTTCCTCACTCGGAAGGGTCGTTGTCCTGCCCTGTGTGCAGGAGGTTGGAACAGGGGCTGAGGGATAGCGGTTGGCTGTTCTGGGGCTTGTCCTGTTTCAACGATGGAAGTTTAAGTCTCCATGTTGGGTCTGTTATAAGGAGTTGTGCCAGGACTTCTCAGGAAAATACTGCACTTTTCTCTGTTCAGGTCCTAGGGGGTTCTCCTTGGGAGTACCTATTTTTGAAGAGCGTATTGGGTTGGCACCCGAGCTCTGTTGGGTGGGTGAGTTCCTCCCATTCTTCCATTTCCTGGAGGCTTGTGGTTGTGTTTTTTTTTTCTGTTCCCCCTGTCTTTCAGACGTGCCTGTCACTTGGGCTGGTCTGGTGTTTGGAGCAGGATCGGTGAGGTGATGCTCTGCTGCTTCGTCCTCGGGTCGTTGAGGTACGGTGAGCCTCCTTGAGGGCTCTGTGTCTTCTCCACGTTCAGGTTCTGTGGGAAGGACTGGTGGCTCAGGATAGCCTGTGTTGTGTCCACGGTGTAGTGGATGATTAGCAGCCTGACGGGTTGGAACCTATCTTCAGCTGCTCCTTACTTGCCCTGCAGGTTTTCAGATTTCAGAGTCCTCTTTGGATGACTTTAGCGTGCAGTGTTTTGACTCAGGTGTTTACCTAATGTGCTGCACGTTCTGAAGATTTAGATATCTGAGCGACCTTTGTTACTCTGGGGACTTTCGTCTTCAGTTGTATTCTAGGGTTTGATTGCACTGTGTTGGGAGAAGATCTTCTCTTCTCTGTTTCAGATTCCCGGTACTACCTTGTGGTTTCTGTACAATTTGGGGTCGGGGCGTTGCCTTCCCTTGGTCGTTCGAGACTGATTGGGTCTCTGTGAGCTTGGCCCGGTTTCTCAGGTTTTGCCTTGTATTTATATTGGGACTTGCTGTCCTTGGAGTCCTTGATGGATGTCATCCACGTCTTTCCCTTTGTGGGAGATTACGGTAGTCTGATCCCTTTCTCTAGTAAGGTGTGTTGTTTGGGACCGACGGCTGGGCGACAGTGTCTCCTGGAGGCTTGTTGGCTCAGTCGTGTCTGGTTCCTGCGGTCTCTAGAAAGGCTTGTAGACTATCTATGGGTCTTTGTCATTGGGGCCTTTTCCTTTTAAAGGTTTTCTCGGCTTTGGACGAAGCGGGTTTTGTTGGGTAGGGGTTTTTCAGGCCTGGTGCCCTCAGAATGGGCCGCCTCTTGTACCCTGACACGCTAACAGGATCTCTTTCAAAATTTGTCCACTCTGCACCTCAGTCAGTACATATTTGGTGCTGATAAATGAATATTGTCATTGTAAGATCAAATGATAGAAAAATCCTCCCTGGTGCAGATACATTTAGCAGAACTCCCAACTATCTGGTTTTCTAAATAATTTTTACAGTTTTGGAGCCCTGCCTGTTGTAGATTCATTTGGTAAAGTATAAATGCCATAGTTTTAGATCTGAAACCAGAGACCGCCCATATTCTACCCACTGAACATCTGTAATGCTGCCCTTCCTTATCGCTGCACCACCCACAGGTCTCACTCACATAGTCTAGACTTCATAGTCTGGGAAATGTAAGGAGGTATGATTCAGTCTGTCATTTGGCAGCAGTGTTTGCAATAATGTTTATCAGAATGTTATACATTGTTGCAAATACTCCTGGAATAGAAAACTAAAGACACTGCATTCTCATAAGCTTCTATATCAGCCTGTTTTCTCTTCAACAGACGACATCAAGAGAACAAAGCGAATTTAATAACAGGAGTAAACTGGAGAGTTGTTTAAAATTGCATTGAATCATGAATCATGTTTACTTTTGGCTTTACCATCCTTTTAAGCTGCCCAAAGCACACGCAAAAGGCATATAATTATAATAATAATGACAGTGTGTAGTAAAATTTGAAAAAATTTATATTTGCTAATTTTAGCTTATTAATGGCTTAAATTTGAGCTGGGTGGTAGGAAATAGGTAAAATCAGCCGGGTGGTGTGCCCATTAAATAGGTCCTCGGGAGAACTAATGCTCTTTCTTTTGCATAAATAGTAAAAATATTAAAACACACTTGATAACTATTAGAAGAAGCTTGATCTTAGCCCTCCTCACATAGCACAGTATATTTTTCCTTTTTTGTGTTATGTTAAGAATAAAGTAACTGTGCTACAGTAGTGTCTTCCTAAATGATGGCTTCAAAAATGGAAAATAAACAAGGGGGAACTCTCTTCCCTAAATAATGCCTTGTGCTACAAACCTAGGTTATCTGAAAACATCACTGCAGTTGCCTATACCAGTTTATATGCTGTGTTTTAAAGTATACCTAGATAACAGAATTTGCTTTTGACCTCTTAAGGTGATCTGGGAGAAGTACAAAAGCCAAAGGTGATTAACCCTTTGAGTGCTAACGAAGGCATGGAGCCGTCGCTAAGTTTCACCCTCAGGTGCTAACGACGGCTCCATGCTGTCCCTAGGACTCGCTAACTTTGAGGGGGCCTGAGGGCCCCCATCTCCCTCCACCCGTCCGATCTTGCCCTTATATTGAAGGGCAGGCTTGGGGCTTAACACGGAGCGTGATGACGTCATCACAAAACTTTATTCAATTGACAGTTATGGAGAGATTGGGGCATGCTGCTTAGATGCTTGTATCTTGGGCATCTAAGCAGCTACAGACCCCCAAGACCTACCGTTGGAAAGGTAATCACCTCACCTTTCCAACAGTATAAGTCTTTAAAGGGACATAAAACAAGTTGGGATAGAGACAAGATAATATAATATGTACTTTAATTACTTTACCTGCAGATTTATACTGCAGTGCCTCGCCATTAACCCTTTATTTTTAGTTTCTGAATTGTAAAGCTCTAACTCCCCCCCCCCCCCACAATTCCTTTTATGGCTGTATCTATGTTTATTGTTCTTTTGGTAGAATGCAAAAGTGAATAGGGATTATTTGCTGGAGCATGCCTAGAAGCTGTGAAGTCAGTTGAAATACAATGCCTGTGTCTAAACACTAATACGAGGGGTGGAGTTAGCTGCTCCAGACAGCATAGCTATGTAATTAATTTTGCTTATTTTTGAAAATTATTTCTCCAACATAGGTGTGTCCGGTCCACGGCGTCATCCTTACTTGTGGGATATTCTCTTCCCCAACAGGAAATGGCAAAGAGCCCAGCAAAGCTGGTCACATGATCCCTCCTAGGCTCCGCCTTCCCCAGTCATTCTCTTTGCCGTTGTACAGGCAACATCTCCACGGAGATGGCTTAGAGTTTTTTAGTGTTTAACTGTAGTTTTTATTATTCAATCAAGAGTTTGTTATTTTAAAATAGTGCTGGTATGTACTATTTACTCTGAAACAGAAAAGAGATGAAGATTTCTGTTTGTAAGAGGAAAATGATTTTAGCAACCGTTACTAAAATCGATGGCTGTTTCCACACAGGACTGTTGAGAGGAATTAACTTCAGTTGGGGGAACAGTGAGCAGACTTTTGCTGCTTGAGGTATGACACATTCTAACAAGACGATGTAATGCTGGAAGCTGTCATTTTCCCTATGGGATCCGGTAAGCCATTTTTATTACAGAAAGAAAAAAAAAAGGGCTTCACAAGGGCTTTTTAAGACTGTAGACATTTTCTGGGCTAAATCGATTTATATATAAACATATTTTATACTCCATAGCCTTGAGGAATTATTTTAATCTTGGGAATTATGTAAAATAACCGGCAGGCACTGTATTGGACACCTTATTCTCTAGGGGCTTTCCCTAATCATAGGCAGAGTCTCATTTTCGCGCCTCTATTGCGCACTTGTTTTTGAGAAGCATGACATGCAGATGCATGTGTGAGGAGCTCTGATACATAGAAAAGACTTTCTGAAGGCGTCATTTGGTATCGTATTCCCCTTTGGGCTTGGTTGGGTCTCAGCAAAGCAGATACCAGGGACTGTAAAGGGGTTAAATATAAAAACGGCTCCGGTTCCGTTATTTTAAGGGTTAAAGCTTCCAAATTTGGTGTGCAATACTTTTAAGGCTTTAAGACACTGTGGTGAAATTTTGGTGAATTTTGAACAATTCCTTCATACTTTTTCGCAATTGCAGTAATAAAGTGTGTTCAGTTTAAAATTTAAAGTGACAGTAACGGTTTATTTTAAAACGTTTTTTGTACTTTTATCAAGTTTTTGCCTGTTTAACATGTCTGAACTACCAGATAGACTGTGTTCTGAATGTGGGGAAGCCAAGGTTCCTTCTCATTTAAATAGATGTGATTTATGTGACACAAAATTTAGAGTAAATGATGCCCAAGATGATTCCTCAAGTGAGGGGAGTAAGCATGGTACTGCATCATCCCCTCCTTCGTCTACACCAGTCTTGCCCACACAGGAGGCCCCTAGTACATCTAGCGCGCCAATACTCCTTACTATGCAACAATTAACGGCTGTAATGGATAATTCTATCAAAAACATTTTAGCCAAAATGCCCACTTATCAGCGAAAGCGCGACTGCTCTGTTTTAGAAAATACTGAAGAGCATGAGGACGCTGATGATATTGGTTCTGAAGGGCCCCTACCCCAGTCTGAGGGGGCCAGGGAGGTTTTGTCTGAGGGAGAAATTTCAGATTCAGGGAAAATTTCTCAACAAGCTGAACCTGATGTGATTACATTTAAATTTAAATTGGAACATCTCCGCGCTCTGCTTAAGGAGGTGTTATCCACTCTGGATGATTGTGAGAATTTGGTCATTCCAGAGAAACTATGTAAAATGGACAAGTTCCTAGAGGTCCCGGGGCCCCCCGAAGCTTTTCCTATACCCAAGCGGGTGGCGGACATTGTAAATAAAGAATGGGAAAGGCCCGGTATACCTTTCGTCCCTCCCCCCATATTTAAAAAATTGTTTCCTATGGTCGACCCCAGAAAGGACTTATGGCAGACAGTCCCCAAGGTCGAGGGGGCGGTTTCTACTCTAAACAAACGCACCACTGTACCCATAGAAGATAGTTGTGCTTTCAAAGATCCTATGGATAAAAAATTAGAAGGTTTGCTTAAAAAGATGTTTGTTCAGCAAGGTTACCTTCTACAACCAATTTCATGCATTGTTCCTGTCACTACAGCAGCGTGTTTCTGGTTCGATGAGCTAGAAAAGGCGCTCAATAATAATTCTTCTTCTTATGAGGAGATTATGGACAGAATTCATGCTCTCAAATTGGCTAATTCTTTCACCCTAGACGCCACTTTGCAATTGGCTAGGTTAGCGGCGAAAAATTCTGGTTTTGCTATTGTGGCGCGCAGAGCGCTTTGGTTAAAATCTTGGTCAGCGGATGCGTCTTCCAAGAACAAATTGCTTAACATTCCTTTCAAGGGGAAAACGCTGTTTGGCCCTGACTTGAAAGAGATTATCTCTGATATCACTGGGGGCAAGGGCCACGCCCTTCCTCAGGATAGGTCTTTCAAGGCCAAAAATAAACCTAATTTTCGTCCCTTTCGCAGAAACGGACCAGCCCCAAGTGCTACGTCCTCTAAGCAAGAGGGTAATACTTCTCAAGCCAAGCCAGCCTGGAGACCAATGCAAGGCTGGAACAAAGGAAAGCAGGCCAAGAAACCTGCCACTGCTACCAAGACAGCATGAGATGTTGGCCCCCGATCCGGGACCGGATCTGGTGGGGGGCAGACTCTCTCTCTTCGCTCAGGCTTGGGCAAGAGATGTTCTGGATCCTTGGGCACTAGAAATAGTCTCCCAAGGTTATCTTCTGGAATTCAAGGGGCTTCCCCCAAGGGGGAGGTTCCACAGGTCTCAATTGTCTTCAGACCACACAAAAAGACAGGCATTCTTACATTGTGTAGAAGACCTGTTAAAAATGGGAGTGATTCATCCTGTTCCTTTAGGAGAACAAGGGATGGGGTTCTACTCCAATCTGTTCGTAGTTCCCAAAAAAGAGGGAACATTCAGACCAATCTTAGATCTCAAGATCCTAAACAAGTTTCTCAAGGTTCCATCGTTCAAAATGGAAACCATTCGAACAATTCTTCCTTCCATCCAGGAAGGTCAATTCATGACCACGGTGGATTTAAAGGATGCGTATCTACATATTCCTATCCACGGGGAACATCATCGGTTCCTAAGGTTCGCATTCCTGGACAAGCATTACCAGTTTGTGGCACTTCCGTTCGGATTAGCCACTGCTCCAAGGATTTTCACAAAGGTACTAGGGTCCCTTCTAGCGGTGCTAAGACCAAGGGGCATTGCAGTAGTACCTTACTTGGACGACATTCTGATTCAAGCGTCGTCCCTTCCTCTAGCAAAGGCTCACACGGACATTGTCCTGGCCTTTCTCAGATCTCACGGGTGGAAAGTGAACGTAGAAAAAAGTTCTCTATCTCCGTCAACAAGGGTTCCCTTCTTGGGAACAATAATAGACTCCTTAGAAATGAGGATTTTTCTGACAGAGGCCAGAAAATCAAAACTTCTAAACTCTTGTCAAATACTTCATTCTGTTCCTCTTCCTTCCATAGCGCAGTGCATGGAAGTAATAGGTTTGATGGTAGCGGCAATGGACATAGTTCCTTTTGCGCGAATTCATCTAAGACCATTACAACTGTGCATGCTCAGTCAGTGGAATGGGGACTATACAGACTTGTCTCCGACGATACAAGTAGATCAGAGGACCAGAGATTCACTCCGTTGGTGGCTGTCCCTGGACAACCTGTCACAGGGGATGAGCTTCCGCAGACCAGAGTGGGTCATTGTCACGACCGACGCCAGTCTGGTGGGCTGGGGCGCGGTCTGGGGACCCCTGAAAGCTCAGGGTCTTTGGTCTCGGGAAGAATCTCTTCTCCCGATAAATATTCTGGAACTGAGAGCGATATTCAATGCTCTCAAGGCTTGGCCTCAGCTAGCAAAGGCCAAGTTCATACGGTTTCAATCAGACAACATGACGACTGTTGCGTACATCAACCATCAGGGGGGAACAAGGAGTTCCCTGGCGATGGAAGAAGTGACCAAAATCATTCAATGGGCGGAGACTCACTCCTGCCACTTGTCTGCAATCCACATCCCAGGAGTGGAAAATTGGGAAGCGGATTTTCTGAGTCGTCAGACATTTCATCCGGGGGAGTGGGAACTCCATCCGGAAATCTTTGCCCAAATTACTCAATTGTGGGGCATTCCAGACATGGATCTGATGGCCTCTCGTCAGAACTTCAAGGTTCCTTGCTACGGGTCCAGATCCAGGGATCCCAAGGCGACTCTAGTAGATGCACTAGTAGCACCTTGGACCTTCAAACTAGCTTATGTATTCCCGCCGTTTCCTCTCATCCCCAGGCTGGTAGCCAGGATCAATCAGGAGAGGGCATCGGTGATCTTGATAGCTCCTGCGTGGCCACGCAGGACTTGGTATGCAGACCTGGTGAATATGTCATCGGCTCCACCATGGAAGCTACCTTTGAGACGAGACCTTCTTGTTCAAGGTCCGTTCGAACATCCGAATCTGGTCTCACTCCAACTGACTGCTTGGAGATTGAACGCTTGATCTTATCAAAGCGAGGGTTCTCAGATTCTGTCATTGATACTCTTGTTCAGGCCAGAAAGCCTGTAACTAGAAAAATTTACCACAAAATATGGAAAAAATATATCTGTTGGTGTGAATCTAAAGGATTCCCTTGGGACAAGGTAAAAATTCCTAAGATTCTATCCTTTCTTCAAGAAGGTTTGGAGAAAGGACTATCTGCAAGTTCCTTGAAGGGACAGATTTCTGCCTTGTCTGTGTTACTTCACAAAAAGCTGGCAGCTGTGCCAGATGTTCAAGCCTTTGTTCAGGCTCTGGTTAGAATCAAGCCTGTTTACAAACCTTTGACTCCTCCTTGGAGTCTCAATTTAGTTCTTTCAGTTCTTCAGGGGGTTCCGTTTGAACCCTTACATTCCGTTGATATTAAGTTATTATCTTGGAAAGTTTTGTTTTTGGTTGCAATTTCTTCTGCTAGAAGAGTTTCAGAATTATCTGCTCTGCAGTGTTCTCCTCCTTATCTGGTGTTCCATGCAGATAAGGTGGTTTTACGTACTAAACCTGGTTTTCTTCCGAAAGTTGTTTCTAACAAAAACATTAACCAGGAGATAGTCGTGCCTTCTTTGTGTCCGAATCCAGTTTCAAAGAAGGAACGTTTGTTGCACAATTTGGATGTGGTTCGTGCTCTAAAATTCTATTTAGATGCTACAAAGGATTTTAGACAAACATCTTCCTTGTTTGTTGTTTGTTCTTGTAAAAGGAGAGGTCAAAAAGCAACTTCTACCTCTCTCTCTTTTTGGATTAAAAGCATCATCAGATTGGCTTATGAGACTGCCGGACGGCAGCCTCCTGAAAGAATCACAGCTCATTCCACTAGGGCTGTGGCTTCCACATGGGCCTTCAAGAACGAGGCTTCTGTTGATCAGATATGTAAGGCAGCGACTTGGTCTTCACTGCACACTTTTACTAAATTTTACAAGTTTGATACTTTTGCTTCTTCTGAGGCTATTTTTGGGAGAAAGGTTTTGCAAGCCGTGGTGCCTTCCATCTAGGTGACCTGATTTGCTCCCTCCCTTCATCCGTGTCCTAAAGCTTTGGTATTGGTTCCCACAAGTAAGGATGACGCCGTGGACCGGACACACCTATGTTGGAGAAAACAGAATTTATGTTTACCAGATAAATTACTTTCTCCAACGGTGTGTCCGGTCCACGGCCCGCCCTGGTTTTTTTAATCAGGTCTGATAATTTATTTTCTTTAACTACAGTCACCACGGTATCATATGGTTTCTCCTATGCAAATATTCCTCCTTTACGTCGGTCGAATGACTGGGGAAGGCGGAGCCTAGGAGGGATCATGTGACCAGCTTTGCTGGGCTCTTTGCCATTTCCTGTTGGGGAAGAGAATATCCCACAAGTAAGGATGACGCCGTGGACCGGACACACCGTTGGAGAAAGTAATTTATCAGGTAAACATAAATTCTGTTTTTAAAATACATGCCAGCAATTTTTAAACAATTTTTTTTATGCAAGCTATTTTAAATGAATTAGCCCTTTCTTTCATGTAATTAGCAAGAGTCCATGAGCTAGTGACGTATGGGATATACATTCCTACCAGGAGGGGCAAAGTTTCCCAAACCTCAAAATGCCTATAAATACACCCCTCACCACACCCACAATTCAGTTTTACAAACTTTGCCTCCTATGGAGGTGGTGAAGTAAGTTTGTGCTAGATTCTACGTTGATATGCGCTCCGCAGCAAGTTGGAGCCCGGTTTTCCTCTCAGCGTGCAGTGAATGTCAGAGGGATGTGAGGAGAGTATTGCCTATTTGAATGCAGTGATCTCCTTCTACGGGGTCTATTTCATAGGTTCTCTGTTATCGGTCGTAGAGATTCATCTCTTACCTCCCTTTTCAGATCGACGATATACTCTTATATATATACCATTACCTCTGCTGATTTTCGTTTCAGTACTGGTTTGGCTTTCTACAAACATGTAGATGAGTGTCCTGGGGTAAGTAAGTCTTATTTTCTGTGACACTCTAAGCTATGGTTGGGCACTTTATTTATAAAGTTCTAAATATATGTATTCAAACATTTATTTGCCTTGACTCAGAATGTTCAACATTCCTTATTTTCAGACAGTCAGTTTCATATTTGGGATAATGCGTTTGAATCAATCATTTTTTCTTACCTTAAAAATTTGATTTTTTTCCCCTGTGGGCTGTTAGGCCCGCGGGGGCTGAAAATGCTTCATTTTATTGCGTCATTCTTGGCGCGGACTTTTTTGGCGCAAAAAATCTTTTCTGTTTCCGGCGTCATACGTGTCGCCGGAAGTTGCGTCATTTTTTTGACGTCCTTTTGCGCCAAAAATGTCGGCGTTCCGGATGTGGCGTCATTTTTGGCGGCAAAAAGCATTTAGGCGCCAAACAATGTGGGCGTATTATTTGGCGCCAAAAAATATGGGCGTCGCTTTTGTCTCCACATTATTTCAGTCTGATTTTTTCTTTGCTTCTGGTTACTAGAAGCTTGTTTTTTGGCATTTTTTCCCATTCCTGAAACTGTCATTTAAGGAATTTGATCAATTTTGCTTTATATGTTGTTTTTTCTCTTACATATTCCAAGATGTCTCACGTTGCATCTGAGTCAGAAGATACTTCAGGAAAATCGCTGTCTAGTGCTGGGACTACCAAAGCTAAGTGTATCTGCTGTAAACTTTTGGTAGCTATTCCTCCGGCTGTTGTTTGTATTAATTGTCATGACAAACTTGTTAAAGCAGATAATATTTCCTTTAGTAATGTACCATTGCCTGTTGCAGTTCCTTCAACATCTAAGGTGCAGAATGTTCCTGATAACATAAGAGATTTTGTTTCTGAATCCATCAAGAAGGCTATGTCTGTTCTCCTTCTAGTAAACATAAAAAATCTTTTAAACCTTCTCTCTCTACAGATGAATTTTTAAATGAACATCATCATTCTGATTCTGATGACCCTTCTGGTTCAGAGGATTCTGTCTCAGAGATTGATGCTGATAAATCTTCATATTTATTTAAAATGGAATTTATTCGTTCTTTACTTAAAGAAGTACTAATTGCTTTAGAAATAGAGGATTCTGGTCCTCTTGATACTAATTCTAAACGTTTAGATAAGGTGTTTAAATCTCCTGTGGTTATTCCAGAAGTTTTTCCTGTTCCTAATGCTATTTCTGAAGTAATTTCCAGAGAATGGGATAAATTGGGTAATTCATTTACTCCTTCTAAACGTTTTAAGCAATTATATCCTGTGCCGTCTGACAGATTAGAATTTTGGGACAAAATCCCTAAAGTTGATGGGGCTATTTCTACCCTTGCTAAACGTACTACTATTCCTACGTCAGATGGTACTTCGTTTAAAGATCCTTTAGATAGGAAAATTGAATCCTTTCTAAGAAAAGCTTATCTGTGTTCAGGTAATCTTCTTAGACCTGCTATATCTTTGGCTGATGTTGCTGCAGCTTCAACTTTTTGGTTGGAAACTTTAGCGCAACAAGTAACAGATCATGATTCTCATAATATTATTATTCTTCTTCAGCATGCTAATAATTTTATCTGTGATGCCATTTTTGATATTATCAGAGTTGATGTCAGGTTTATGTCTCTAGCTATTTTAGCTAGAAGAGCTTTATGGCTTAAAACTTGGAATGCTGATATGGCTTCTAAATCAACTCTACTTTCCATTTCTTTCCAGGGTAACAAATTATTTGGTTCTCAGTTGGATTCCATTATCTCAACTGTTACTGGTGGGAAAGGAACTTTTTTACCACAGGATAAAAAATCTAAGGGTAAAAACAGGGCTAATAATCGTTTTCGTTCCTTTCGTTTCAACAAAGAACAAAAGCCTGATCCTTCATCCTCAGGAGCAGTTTCAGTTTGGAAACCATCTCCAGTCTGGAATAAATCCAAGCCTTCTAGAAAGGCAAAGCCTGCTTCTAAGTCCTCATGAAGGTGCGGCCCTCATTCCAGCTCAGCTGGTAGGGGGCAGGTTACGTTTTTTCAAAGAAATTTGGTTCAATTCTGTTCACAATCTTTGGATTCAGAACATTGTTTCAGAAGGGTACAGAATTGGTTTCAAGATGAGACCTCCTGCAAAGAGATTTTTTTCTTTCCCGTGTCCCAGTAAATCCAGTGAAAGCTCAAGCATTTCTGAATTGTGTTTCAGATCTAGAGTTGGCTGGAGTAATTATGCCAGTTCCAGTTCTGGAACAGGGGATGGGGTTTTATTCAAATCTCTTCATTGTACCAAAGAAGGAGAATTCCTTCAGACCAGTTCTGGATCTAAAAATATTGAATCGTTATGTAAGGATACCAACGTTCAAAATGGTAACTGTAAGGACTATCTTGCCTTTTGTTCAGCAAGGGCATTATATGTCCACAATAGATTTACAGGATGCTTATCTGCATATTCCGATTCATCCAGATCATTATCAGTTCCTGAGATTCTCTTTTCTGGACAAGCATTACCAGTTTGTGGCTCTGCCGTTTGGCCTAGCTACAGCTCCAAGAATTTTTACAAAAGTTCTCGGTGCCCTTCTGTCTGTAATCAGAGAACAGGGTATTGTGGTATTTCCTTATTTGGACGATATCTTGGTACTTGCTCAGTCTTTACATTTAGCAGAATCTCATACGAATCGACTTGTGTTGTTTCTTCAAGATCATGGTTGGAGGATCAATTTGCCAAAAAGTTCATTGATTCCTCAGTCAAGGGTAACTTTTCTGGGTTTCCAGATAGATTCAGTGTCCATGACTCTGTCTTTAACAGACAAGAGACGTCTAAAATTGATTTCAGCTTGTCGAAACCTTCAGTCACAATCATTCCCTTCGGTAGCCTTATGCATGGAAATTCTAGGTCTTATGACTGCTGCATCGGACGCGATCCCCTTTACTCGTTTTCACATGCGACCTCTTCAGCTCTGTATGCTGAATCAATGGTGCAGGGATTACACAAAGATATTTCAATTAATATCTTTAAAACCGATTGTACGACACTCTCTAACGTGGTGGACAGATCACCATCATTTAATTCAGGGGGCTTCTTTTGTGCTTCCGACCTGGACTGTAATTTCAACAGATGCAAGTCTCACAGGTTGGGGAGCTGTGTGGGGATCTCTGACGGCACAAGGAGTTTGGGAATCTCAGGAGGTGAGGTTACCGATCAATATTTTGGAACTCCGTGCAATTTTCAGAGCTCTTCAGTCTTGGCCTCTTCTGAAGAGAGAATCGTTCATTTGTTTTCAGACAGACAATGTCACAACTATGGCATACATCAATCATCAAGGAGGGACTCACAGTCCTCTGGCTATGAAAGAAGTATCTCGAATTCTGGTTTGGGCGGAATCCAGCTCCTGTCTAATCTCTGCGGTTCATATCCCAGGTATAGACAATTGGGAAGCGAATTATCTCAGTCGCCAAACGTTACATCCGGGCGAATGGTCTCTTCACCCAGAGGTATTTCTTCAGATTGTTCAAATGTGGGGACTTCCAGAAATAGATCTGATGGCCTCTCATCTAAACAAGAAACTTCCCAGGTATCTGTCCAGATCCAGGGATCCTCAAGCGGAAGCAGTGGATGCATTGTCACTTCCTTGGAAGTATCATCCTGCCTATATCTTTCCGCCTCTAGTTCTTCTTCCAAGAGTAATCTCCAAGATTCTGAAGGAATGCTTGTTTGTTCTTCTGGTAGCTCCGGCATGGCCTCACAGGTTTTGGTATGCGGATCTTGTCCGGATGGCCTCTTGCCATCCGTGGACTCTTCCGCTACGACCAGACCTTCTGTCGCAAGGTCCTTTTTTCCATCAGGATCTCAAATCCTTAAATTTAAAGGTATGGAGATTGAACGCTTGATTCTTAGTCAAAGAGGTTTCTCTGACTCTGTGATTAATACTATGTTACAGGCTCGTAAATCTGTATCCAGAGAGATATATTATAGAGTCTGGAAGACTTATATTTCTTGGTGTCTTTCTCATCATTTTTCTTGGCATTCTTTTAGAATTCCAAGAATTTTACAGTTTCTTCAGGATGGTTTAGATAAAGGTTTGTCCGCAAGTTCCTTGAAAGGACAAATCTCTGCTCTTTCTGTTCTTTTTCACAGAAAGATTGCTAATCTTCCTGATATTCATTGTTTTGTACAAGCTTTGGTTCGTATAAAACCTGTCATTAAGTCAATTTCTCCTCCTTGGAGTTTGAATTTGGTTCTAGGGGCTCTTCAAGCTCCTCCGTTTGAACCTATGCATTCATTGGACATTAAATTACTTTCTTGGAAAGTTTTGTTCCTTTTGGCAATCTCTTCTGCCGGAGAAGTTTTCTGAATTATCTGCTCTTTCTTGTGAGTCTCCTTTTCTGATTTTTCATCAGGATAAGGCAGTGTTGCGAACTTCTTTTAAATTTTTACCTAAAGTTGTGAATTCCAACAACATTAGTAGAGAAATTGTGGTTCCTTCATTATGTCCTAATCCTAAGAATTCTAAGGAGAAATCGTTACATTCTTTGGATGTTGTTAGAGCTTTGAAATATTATGTTGAAGCTACTAAGTCTTTCCGAAAGACTTCTAGTTTATTTGTTATCTTTTCCGGTTCTAGAAAAGGCCAGAAATCTTCTGCCATTTCTCCAACATAGGTGTGTCCGGTCCACGGCGTCATCCTTACTTGTGGGATATTCTCCTCCCCAACAGGAAATGGCAAAGAGCCCAGCAAAGCTGGTCACATGATCCCTCCTAGGCTCCGCCTTCCCCAGTCATTCTCTTTGCCGTTGTACAGGCAACATCTCCACGGAGATGGCTTAGAGTTTTTTAGTGTTTAACTGTAGTTTTTATTATTCAATCAAGAGTTTGTTATTTTAAAATAGTGCTGGTATGTACTATTTACTCTGAAACAGAAAAGAGATGAAGATTTCTGTTTGTAAGAGGAAAATGATTTTAGCAACCGTTACTAAAATCGATGGCTGTTTCCACACAGGACTGTTGAGAGGAATTAACTTCAGTTGGGGGAACAGTGAGCAGACTTTTGCTGCTTGAGGTATGACACATTCTAACAAGACGATGTAATGCTGGAAGCTGTCATTTTCCCTATGGGATCCGGTAAGCCATTTTTATTACAGAAAGAAAAAAAGGGCTTCACAAGGGCTTTTTAAGACTGTAGACATTTTCTGGGCTAAATCGATTTATATATAAACATATTTTATACTCCATAGCCTTGAGGAATTATTTTAATCTTGGGAATTATGTAAAATAACCGGCAGGCACTGTATTGGGACACCTTATTCTCTAGGGGCTTTCCCTAATCATAGGCAGAGTCTCATTTTCGCGCCTGTATTGCGCACTTGTTTTTGAGAAGCATGACATGCAGATGCATGTGTGAGGAGCTCTGATACATAGAAAAGACTTTCTGAAGGCGTCATTTGGTATCGTATTCCCCTTTGGGCTTGGTTGGGTCTCAGCAAAGCAGATACCAGGGACTGTAAAGGGGTTAAATATAAAAACGGCTCCGGTTCCGTTATTTTAAGGGTTAAAGCTTCCAAATTTGGTGTGCAATACTTTTAAGGCTTTAAGACACTGTGGTGAAATTTTGGTGAATTTTGAACAATTCCTTCATACTTTTTCGCAATTGCAGTAATAAAGTGTGTTCAGTTTAAAATTTAAAGTGACAGTAACGGTTTTATTTTAAAACGTTTTTTGTACTTTGTTATCAAGTTTATGCCTGTTTAACATGTCTGAACTACCAGATAGACTGTGTTCTGAATGTGGGGAAGCCAAGGTTCCTTCTCATTTAAATAGATGTGATTTATGTGACACAAAATTTAGAGAAAATGATGCCCAAGATGATTCCTCAAGTGAGGGGAGTAAGCATGGTACTGCATCATCCCCTCCTTCGTCTACACCAGTCTTGCCCACTCAGGAGGCCCCTAGTACATCTAGCGCGCCAATACTCCTTACTATGCAACAATTAACGGCTGTAATGGATAATTCTATCAAAAACATTTTAGCCAAAATGCCCACTTATCAGCGAAAGCGCGACTGCTCTGTTTTAGAAAATACTGAAGAGCATGAGGACGCTGATGATATTGGTTCTGAAGGGCCCCTACACCAGTCTGAGGGGGCCAGGGAGGTTTTGTCTGAGGGAGAAATTTCAGATTCAGGGAAAATTTCTCAACAAGCTGAACCTGATGTGATTACATTTAAATTTAAATTGGAACACCTCCGCGCTCTGCTTAAGGAGGTGTTATCCACTCTGGATGATTGTGAGAATTTGGTAATTCCAGAGAAACTATGTAAAATGGACAAGTTCCTAGAGGTCCCGGGGCCCCCCGAAGCTTTTCCTATACCCAAGCGGGTGGCGGACATTGTAAATAAAGAATGGGAAAGGCCCGGTATACCTTTCGTCCCTCCCCCCATATTTAAAAAATTGTTTCCTATGGTCGACCCCAGAAAGGACTTATGGCAGACAGTCCCCAAGGTCGAGGGGGCGGTTTCTACTCTAAACAAACGCACCACTATACCCATAGAAGATAGTTGTGCTTTCAAAGATCCTATGGATAAAAAATTAGAAGGTTTGCTTAAAAAGATGTTTGTTCAGCAAGGTTACCTTCTACAACCAATTTCATGCATTGTTCCTGTCACTACAGCCGCGTGTTTCTGGTTCGATGAGCTAGAAAAGGCGCTCAATAATAATTCTTCTTCTTATGAGGAGATTATGGACAGAATTCATGCTCTCAAATTGGCTAATTCTTTCACCCTAGACGCCACTTTGCAATTGGCTAGGTTAGCGGCGAAAAATTCTGGTTTTGCTATTGTGGCGCGCAGAGCGCTTTGGTTAAAATCTTGGTCAGCTGATGCGTCTTCCAAGAACAAATTGCTTAACATTCCTTTCAAGGGGAAAACGCTGTTTGGCCCTGACTTGAAAGAGATTATCTCTGATATCACTGGGGGCAAGGGCCACGCCCTTCCTCAGGATAGGTCTTTCAAGGCCAAAAATAAACCTAATTTTCGTCCCTTTCGCAGAAACGGACCAGCCCCAAGTGCTACGTCCTCTAAGCAAGAGGGTAATACTTCTCAAGCCAAGCCAGCCTGGAGACCAATGCAAGGCTGGAACAAAGGAAAGCAGGCCAAGAAACCTGCCACTGCTACCAAGACAGCATGAGATGTTGGCCCCCGATCCGGGACCGGATCTGGTGGGGGGCAGACTCTCTCTCTTCGCTCAGGCTTGGGCAAGAGATGTTCTGGATCCTTGGGCACTAGAAATAGTCTCCCAAGGTTATCTTCTGGAATTCAAGGGGCTTCCCCCAAGGGGGAGGTTCCACAGGTCTCAATTGTCTTCAGACCACATAAAAAAACAGGCATTCTTACATTGTGTAGAAGACCTGTTAAAAATGGGAGTGATTCATCCTGTTCCATTAGGAGAACAAGGGATGGGGTTCTACTCCAATCTGTTCGTAGTTCCCAAAAAAGAGGGAACATTCAGACCAATCTTAGATCTCAAGATCCTAAACAAGTTTCTCAAGGTTCCATCGTTCAAAATGGAAACCATTCGAACAATTCTTCCTTCCATCCAGGAAGGTCAATTCATGACCACGGTGGATTTAAAGGATGCGTATCTGCATATTCCTATCCACAAGGAACATCATCGGTTCCTAAGGTTCGCATTCCTGGACAAGCATTACCAATTTGTGGCACTTCCGTTCGGATTAGCCACTGCTCCAAGGATTTTCACAAAGGTACTAGGGTCCCTTCTAGCGGTGCTAAGACCAAGGGGCATTGCAGTAGTACCTTACTTGGACGACATTCTGATTCAAGCGTCGTCCCTTCCTCAAGCAAAGGCTCACACGGACATTGTCCTGGCCTTTCTCAGATCTCACGGGTGGAAAGTGAACGTAGAAAAAAGTTCTCTATCTCCGTCAACAAGGGTTCCCTTCTTGGGAACAATAATAGACTCCTTAGAAATGAGGATTTTTCTGACAGAGGCCAGAAAATCAAAACTTCTAAACTCTTGTCAAATACTTCATTCTGTTCCTCTTCCTTCCATAGCGCAGTGCATGGAAGTAATAGGTTTGATGGTAGCGGCAATGGACATAGTTCCTTTTGCGCGAATTCATCTAAGACCATTACAACTGTGCATGCTCAGTCAGTGGAATGGGGACTATACAGACTTGTCTCCGACGATACAAGTAAATCAGAGGACCAGAGATTCACTCCGTTGGTGGCTGTCCCTGGACAACCTGTCACAGGGGATGAGCTTCCGCAGACCAGAGTGGGTCATTGTCACGACCGACGCCAGTCTGGTGGGCTGGGGCGCGGTCTGGGGACCCCTGAAAGCTCAGGGTCTTTGGTCTCGGGAAGAATCTCTTCTTCCGATAAATATTCTGGAACTGAGAGCGATACTCAATGCTCTCAAGGCTTGGCCTCAGCTAGCAAAGGCCAAGTTCATACGGTTTCAATCAGACAACATGACGACTGTTGCGTACATCAACCATCAGGGGGGAACAAGGAGTTCCCTGGCGATGGAAGAAGTGACCAAAATCATTCAATGGGTGGAGACTCACTCCTGCCACTTGTCTGCAATCCACATCCCAGGAGTGGAAAATTGGGAAGCGGATTTTCTGAGTCGTCAGACATTTCATCCGGGGGAGTGGGAACTCCATCCGGAAATCTTTACCCAAATTACTCAATTGTGGGGCATTCCAGACATGGATCTGATGGCCTCTCGTCAGAACTTCAAGGTTCCTTGCTACGGGTCCAGATCCAGGGATCCCAAGGCGACTCTAGTGGATGCACTAGTAGCACCTTGGACCTTCAAACTAGCTTATGTATTCCCGCCGTTTCCTCTCATCCCCAGGCTGGTAGCCAGGATCAATCAGGAGAGAGCATCGGTGATCTTGATAGCTCCTGCGTGGCCACGCAGGACTTGGTATGCAGACCTGGTGTATATGTCATCGGCTCCACCATGGAAGCTACCTTTGAGACGAGACCTTCTCTTTCAAGGTCCGTTCGAACATCCGAATCTGGTCTCACTCCAACTGACTGCTTGGAGATTGAACGCTTGATCTTATCAAAGCGAGGGTTCTCAGATTCTGTCATTGATACTCTTGTTCAGGCCAGAAAGCCTGTAACTAGAAAAATTTACCACAAAATATGGAAAAAATATATCTGTTGGTGTGAATCTAAAGGATTCCCTTGGGACAAGGTAAAAATTCCTAAGATTCTATCCTTTCTTCAAGAAGGTTTGGAGAAAGGATTATCTGCTAGTTCCTTGAAGGGACAGATTTCTGCCTTGTCTGTGTTACTTCACAAAAAGCTGGCAGCTGTACCAGATGTTCAAGCCTTTGTTCAGGCTCTGGTTAGAATCAAGCCTGTTTACAAACCTTTGACTCCTCCTTGGAGTCTCAATTTAGTTCTTTCAGTTCTTCAGGGGGTTCCGTTTGAACCCTTACATTCCGTTGATATTAAGTTATTATCTTGGAAAGTTTTGTTTTTGGTTGCAATTTCTTCTGCTAGAAGAGTTTCAGAATTATCTGCTCTGCAGTGTTCTCCTCCTTATCTGGTGTTCCATGCAGATAAGGTGGTTTTACGTACTAAACCTGGTTTTCTTCCGAAAGTTGTTTCTAACAAAAACATTAACCAGGAGATAGTCGTGCCTTCTTTGTGTCCGAATCCAGTTTCAAAGAAGGAACGTTTATTGCACAATTTGGATGTTGTTCGTGCTCTAAAATTCTATTTAGATGCTACAAAGGATTTTAGACAAACATCTTCCTTGTTTGTTGTTTATTCTGGTAAAAGGAGAGGTCAAAAAGCAACTTCTACCTCTCTCTCTTTTTGGATTAAAAGCATCATCAGATTGGCTTATGAGACTGCCGGACGGCAGCCTCCTGAAAGAATCACAGCTCATTCCACTAGGGCTGTGGCTTCCACATGGGCCTTCAAGAACGAGGCTTCTGTTGATCAGATATGTAAGGCAGCGACTTGGTCTTCACTGCACACTTTTACTAAATTTTACAAGTTTGATACTTTTGCTTCTTCTGAGGCTATTTTTGGGAGAAAGGTTTTGCAAGCCGTGGTGCCTTCCATCTAGGTGACCTGATTTGCTCCCTCCCTTCATCCGTGTCCTAAAGCTTTGTTATTGGTTCCCACAAGTAAGGATGACGCCGTGGACCGGACACACCTATGTTGGAGAAAACAGAATTTATGTTTACCTGATAAATTACTTTCTCCAACGGTGTGTCCGGTCCACGGCCCGCCCTGGTTTTTTAATCAGGTCTGATAATTTATTCTCTTTAACTACAGTCACCACGGTTTCATATGGTTTCTCCTATGCAAATATTCCTCCTTTACGTCGGTCGAATGACTGGGGAAGGCGGAGCCTAGGAGGGATCATGTGACCAGCTTTGCTGGGCTCTTTGCCATTTCCTGTTGGGGAGGAGAATATCCCACAAGTAAGGATGACGCCGTGGACCGGACACACCGTTGGAGAAAGTAATTTATCAGGTAAACATAAATTCTGTTTTCTTTGGCATCTTGGTTGAAATCTTTAATTCATCTTGCCTATGTTGAGTCGGGTAAAACTCCGCCTCAAAGGATTACAGCTCATTCTACTAGGTCAGTTTCTACTTCCTGGGCGTTTAGGAATGAAGCTTCGATTGATCAGATTTGCAAAGCAGCAACTTGGTCCTCTTTGCATACTTTTACTAAATTCTACCATTTTGATGTATTTTCTTCTTCTGAAGCAGTTTTTGGTAGAAAAGTACTTCAGGCAGCGGTTTCAGTTTGAATCTTCTGCTTATGTTTTTCATTAAACTTTATTTTGGGTGTGGATTATTTTCAGCAGGAATTGGCTGTCTTTATTTTATCCCTCCCTCTCTAGTGACTCTTGCGTGGAAAGATCCACATCTTGGGTAATCATTATCCCATACATCACTAGCTCATGGACTCTTGCTAATTACATGAAAGAAAACATAATTTATGTAAGAACTTACCTGATAAATTCATTTCTTTCATATTAGCAAGAGTCCATGAGGCCCACCGTTTTTTGTGGTGGTTATGATTTTTGTATAAAGCACAATTATTCCAATTCCTTATTTTATATGCTTTCGCACTTTATCACCCCACTTCTTGGCTATTCGTTAAACTGAATTGTGGGTGTGGTGAGGGGTGTATTTATAGGCATTTTGAGGTTTGGGAAACTTTGCCCCTCCTGGTAGGAATGTATATCCCATACGTCACTAGCTCATGGACTCTTGCTAATATGAAAGAAATGAATTTATCAGGTAAGTTCTTACATAAATTATGTTTTTAGGATATGCACAGATCTCAACCTGTTGTATGGCACTTTAAAGTGTAATAAAAAAAAAAAAAAAGTTAAAAATAAATATATTTAAAAATGATAAGGGGGTCTCTAAAGACACATCAAGATCAAAATTGCCTAGAGACCCCCAAAAATAAATTACTCCCTGTTGTTTGTTAAAACAATATTTAAATTTAAGTATATTTGCTAAATGATCACTGTAACCAGTATTACCGTATTGATCATCTAGCTAAAAAAAATGACATTCCCTTACTATACAGATGCCGATATAATATTTGTAATCACATGAACACCTGGATCATGTGATAACACATTAATCAATGTTAGAGAGATGCTTTTATTTAAAAAAAATAATTATATATATATATATATATATTTATGTTTATAATTAGTCTTTTAGAGCCCTTGGAAGGTGCTCAAAACACCTTCTTTGCGCAGCTCTCACTGTCTTTCAAAACCCCTGTATTTTTACTGCAAAGAAGCTTATTTTTTTGCAATAAAAATTTATATTTTTTTCTTCCAGCATAATTTCTTTCAAAATATCTGTTCACTTTGTAAAGAGAATTATGGCTGAGCGTCTGATGAACGCCGACTTTGTTTCCTTCTCGGATGACACTAGATCTGCCAAAGAAGATTCTGACAGCGGCTGTGTCCCTGGTGCACATTTTTGGAAAGTACTCCCCTTGGTGCATCAAATAAGGGGCTACATGTGTATATATAGCGCAAAATTTGAGTGCGTAAGAAATTGCTGAACATGTCACTTTACTTAAATAAAAAATAAAAAATTCTAACCAAAGCACCATATCCGTACATTTTTACGCACTTCACTTTTATGCTAGAAATACATGTAGCCCCTCATTTGATGTCCAAAGGGGTGTACTTTATACAAATGTGTACTTTATGTACCCTTTTTAACTTCCCATGTGGCTAGAGCTGTTTAATTGCAGACATGACAGCCTAAAAAAAGTCTAAAATAATTGTGTCTTAATTTTTAGGGGTGATGTCTGCAATTAGACAGCTGTAGCTACCTGGGAAGTTAAGATACAGTAAATAAAGTGCACATTTATGAAAAGTACACCCCTTGGTGCATTAAATAAGGGACTACATGTGTATATAGCACAAAATTGGAGTGTGCAATATATAACTAAACAGCGCACTTTGCTCAGAAAACGTTTTGTTTTTTAAACAAGTGCAGTATTTGCGTACGTGTTACATACTCTAGTTTTGTGAGATAAATACTAATAAATCCTCATCTAATATACCTGGGAGGGTAGTTTCTAAAAATGTATATTTTAGTTGCCATTTCTTAACTTCCCTGGCGGCTAGACCTGTTTAAATGCCGGTAACAGAATATTAAATTTAAAAACGCTGTTTTTGATTATATACTAAATTGACGTCCCGGCAATAAAACAGTAGAAAAACACAGTGAAATGTTCTCAATTTTTACTTATTTTATACAGGTAATCTACTACAAATATTTATCCACACAGGTTTTGATGATAGAGTTTACAAAAATAAAATTGCATACAGTTAATTATTGAGTCAGGAGTAAAAATAAACACTTTTTTTCCTAATGTTTTGCTTTATTTTTCAAACATGATACCAAATGCACACATAATAATAATAATAATAATAATAATAATAAATTTTGAATCTGCAGTCTGCTGGAAAAAAGCAATATATAGTTTGTATAGGTTATTCACACAAAAACAACTTCTAAAGTGTGTGAATGTGAACTGCAACAAAAAGCTCAAAACCAGCTTAGCACACAGGTGGGAAATGGCTTAGCAGCCAAAGGGTTAAAGTTCCTTTAAAGTGACAGTCTAGTCAAAAATAAACTTTCATGATTCAGATAGGGCATGTAATTTTAAACAACTTTTCAATCTACTATTATCATACATTTAGCTTTGTTCTCTTGGTATTCTTAGTTAAAAGCTCATATGCACATTTCTTTTACAAAGATATGACGAGTCCACGGATTTCATCCTTACTTGTGGGATATTAACCTCCTGCTAACAGGAAGTGGCAAAGAGCACCACAGCAGAGCTGTATATATATAGCCCCTCCCCTTCCCCTCCACCCCCAGTCATTCTCTTTGCCTGTGTTATACTAGGAAGACATGGTAAAGTGAGGTGTTAGTTTTAGTTTCTTCAATCAAGAAGTTTTTTATTTTAAATGGTACCGGTGCGTACTATTTCTCCAACATAGGTGTGTCCGGTCCACGGCGTCATCCTTACTTGTGGGATATTCTCTTCCCCAACAGGAAATGGCAAAGAGCCCAGCAAAGCTGGTCACATGATCCCTCCTAGGCTCCGCCTACCCCAGTCATTCTCTTTGCCGTTGTACAGGCAACATCTCCACGGAGATGGCTTAGAGTTTTTTAGTGTTTAACTGTAGTTTTTATTATTCAATCAAGAGTTTGTTATTTTAAAATAGTGCTGGTATGTACTATTTACTCTGAAACAGAAAAGAGATGAAGATTTCTGTTTGTATGAGGAAAATGATTTTAGCACCGTAACTAAAATCCATGGCTGTTCCACACAGGACTGTTGAGAGCAATTAACTTCAGTTGGGGGAACAGTGTGCAGTCTCTTACTGCTTGAGGTATGACACATTCTAACAAGACGATGTAATGCTGGAAGCTGTCATTTTCCCTATGGGATCCGGTAAGCCATGTTTATCAAGATAGTAAATAAGGGCTTCACAAGGGCTTATTAAGACTGTAGACTTTTTCTGGGCTAAATCGATTCATTATTAACACATATTTAGCCTTGAGGAATCATTTATTCTGGGTATTTTGATATGATTATATCGGCAGGCACTGTTTTAGACACCTTATTCTTTAGGGGCTTTCCCTAATCATAGTCAGAGCCTCATTTTCGCGCCGGTATGGCGCACTTGTTTTTGAGGACAGCATGGCATGCAGCTGCATGTGTGTGGAGCTCTGATACATAGAAAAGTCTTTCTGAAGGCATCATTTGGTATCGTATTCCCCTTTGGGCTTGGTTGGGTCTCAGCAAAGCAGATTCCAGGGACTGTAAAGGGGTTAAATATAAAAACGGCTCCGGTTCCGTTATTTTAAGGGTTAAAGCTTCCAAATTTGGTGTGCAATACTTTTAAGGCTTTAAGACACTGTGGTGAAATTTTGGTGAATTTTGAACAATTCCTTCATACTTTTTCGCAATTGCAGTAATAAAGTGTGTTTAGTTTAAAATTTAAAGTGACAGTAACGGTTTTATTTTAAAACGTTTTTTGTGCTTTGTTATCAAGTTTATGCCTGTTTAACATATCTGAACTACCAGATAGATTGTGTTCTGACTGTGGGGAAACCAAGGTTCCTTCTCATTTAACTATATGTATTTTATGTCATAAAAATATTTAGTAAAAATGATGCCCAAGATGATTCCTCAAGTGAGGGGAGTAAGCATGGTACTGCATCATCCCCTCCTTCGTCTACACCAGTCTTGCCCATACAGGAGGCCCCTAGTACATCTAGTGCGCCAATACTCCTTACTATGCAACATTTAACGGCTGTAATGGATAATTCTATCAAAAACA
>NW_026512001.1:0-45874 GCF_027579735.1 Bombina bombina
TGTAAATAATTTAAGTTAGAAACCAAACGTTTGTGAAAAAATTTGTGAAAAGTGAACGATTTTTTGTATTTGATTGCATTTGGCGGTGAAATGGTGGCATGAAATATACCAAAATGGGCCTAGATCAATACTTTGGGTTGTCTACTAAAAAAAAATATATACATGTCAATGGATATTCAGAGATTCCTGAAAGATATCAGTGTTCTAATGTAACTATCGCTAATTTTGAAAAGAAATGGTTTGGAAATAGCAAAGTGCTACTTGTATTTATGGCCCTATAGTTTACAAAAAAAGCAAGGAACATGTAAACATTGGGTATTTCTAAAATCAGGACAAAATTTAGAAACTATTTAGCATGGGTGTTTTTTGGTGGTTGTAGATGTGTAACAGATTTTGGGGGTCAAAGTTAGAAAAAGTGTGTTTTTTTTCCATTTTTTCCTCATATTTTATAATTTTTTTATAGTAAATTATAAGATATGATGAAAATAATGGTATCTTTAGAAAGTCCATTTAATGGCGAGAAAAACGGTATATAATATGTGTGTGTACAGTAAATGAGTAAGAGGAAAATTACAGCTAAACACAAACACCTCAAAAATGTAAAAATAGCCTTGGTCCCAAACGGACAGAAAATGGAAAAGTGCTGTGGTCATTAAGGGGTTAATGTTAACTATCTCACTTTTCACTTCTTGTATGGTACGCTGTAATACCTTATCAAAATTAGGATAATCCACTGTGCAAGAAAAAGCATTCAACAACAATTGCACTTCCACAATCTCAGATCTTACAGATGTTTACATTTTGGACTTATAAGTAATCAACAATTTCATCAACCTGAAAGAGCAATCGTTAAGCACAGTGTTCCACATATCTATGAACTCAGATTCCTCTGTTTCAAACGTAGGGAATTTGTTAACTCTCAGTCCCCTTGGTATCATATTAAGGGCAGAGTATTTCTCCAGAGTCCATATGTCCCATTTCAGTTTTTTCTCTTTAATTAACAACCGTTCCATATCGTCAAATAGCATAGGCAAATCAAAATTATTTCTGTCTTGTGAAAATATTTGATCAACCTCTCTGTTATCCCCATCTCTTTCATCCGCTTTTTTAAGAGAGAAAAAACAGAATTTATGTTTACCTGATAAATTACTTTCTCCAACGGTGTGTCCGGTCCACGGCGTCATCCTTACTTGTGGGATATTCTCTTCCCCAACAGGAAATGGCAAAGAGCCCAGCAAAGCTGGTCACATGATCCCTCCTAGGCTCCGCCTTCCCCAGTCATTCGACCGACGTAAAGGAGGAATATTTGCATAGGAGAAATCATATGATACCGTGGTGACTGTAGTTAAAGAAAATAAATTATCAGACCTGATTAAAAAACCAGGGCGGGCCGTGGACCGGACACACCGTTGGAGAAAGTAATTTATCAGGTAAACATAAATTCTGTTTTCTCCAACATAGGTGTGTCCGGTCCACGGCGTCATCCTTACTTGTGGGAACCAATACCAAAGCTTTAGGACACGGATGAAGGGAGGGAGCAAATCAGGTCACCTAGATGGAAGGCACCACGGCTTGCAAAACCTTTCTCCCAAAAATAGCCTCAGAAGAAGCAAAAGTATCAAATTTGTAAAATTTAGTAAAAGTGTGCAGTGAAGACCAAGTCGCTGCCTTACATATCTGATCAACAGAAGCCTCGTTCTTGAAGGCCCATGTGGAAGCCACAGCCCTAGTGGAATGAGCTGTGATTCTTTCAGGAGGCTGCCGTCCGGCAGTCTCGTAAGCCAATCTGATGATGCTTTTAATCCAAAAAGAGAGAGAGGTAGAAGTTGCTTTTTGACCTCTCCTTTTACCAGAATAAACAACAAACAAGGAAGATGTTTGTCTAAAATCCTTTGTAGCATCTAAATAGAATTTTAGAGCACGAACTACATCCAAATTCTGCAACAAACGTTCCTTCTTTGAAACTGGATTCGGACACAAAGAAGGCACGACTATCTCCTGGTTAATGTTTTTGTTAGAAACAACTTTCGGAAGAAACCCAGGTTTAGTACGCAGAACCACCTTATCTGTATGGAACACCAGATAAGGAGGAGAACACTGCAGAGCAGATAATTCTGAAACTCTTCTAGCAGAAGAAATTGCAACCAAAAACAAAACTTTCCAAGATAATAACTTAATATCAACGGAATGTAAGGGTTCAAACGGAACCCCCTGAAGAACTGAAAGAACTAAATTGAGACTCCAAGGAGGAGTCAAAGGTTTGTAAACAGGCTTGATTCTAACCAGAGCCTGAACAAAGGCTTGAACATCTGGCACAGCTGCCAGCCTTTTGTGAAGTAACACAGACAAGGCAGAAATCTGTCCTTTCAAAGAACTTGCAGATAATCCTTTCTCCAAACCTTCTTGAAGAAAGGATAGAATCTTAGGAATTTTTATCTTGTCCCAAGGGAATCCTTTAGATTCACACCAATAGATATATTTTTTCCATATTTTGTGGTAGATATTTCTAGTTACAGGCTTTCTGGCCTGAACAAGAGTATCAATGACAGAATCTGAGAACCCTCGCTTTGATAAGATCAAGCATTCAATCTCCAAGCAGTCAGTTGGAGTGAGACCAGATTCGGATGTTCGAACGGACCTTGAACAAGAAGGTCTCGTCTCAAAGGTAGCTTCCATGGTGGAGCCGATGACATATTCACCAGGTCTGCATACCAAGTCCTGCGTGGCCACGCAGGAGCTATCAAGATCACCGATGCCCTCTCCTGATTGATCCTGGCTACCAGCCTGGGGATGAGAGGAAACGGCGGGAATACATAAGCTAGTTTGAAGGTCCAAGGTGCTACTAGTGCATCTACTAGAGTCGCCTTGGGATCCCTGGATCTGGACCCGTAGCAAGGAACCTTGAAGTTCTGACGAGAGGCCATCAGATCCATGTCTGGAATGCCCCACAATTGAGTGATTTGGGCAAAGATTTCCGGATGGAGTTCCCACTCCCCCGGATGAAATGTCTGACGACTCAGAAAATCCGCTTCCCAGTTTTCCACTCCTGGAATGTGGATTGCAGACAAGTGGCAGGAGTGAGTCTCCGCCCATTGAATGATTTTGGTCACTTCTTCCATCGCCAGGGAACTCCTTGTTCCCCCCTGATGGTTGATGTACGCAACAGTCGTCATGTTGTCTGATTGAAACCGTATGAACTTGGTCTTTGCTAGCTGAGGCCAAGCCTTGAGAGCATTGAATATCGCTCTCAGTTCCAGAATATTTATCCGGAGAATAGATTCTTCCCGAGACCAAAGACCCTGCGCTTTCAGGGGTCCCCAGACCGCGCCCCAGCCCACCAGACTGGCGTCGGTCGTGACAATGACCCACTCTGGTCTGCGGAAGCTCATCCCCTGTGACAGGTTGTCCAGGGAAAGCCACCAACTGAGTGAATCTCTGGTCCTCTGATCTACTTGTATCGTCGGAGACAAGTCTGTATAGTCCCCATTCCACTGACTGAGCATGCACAGTTGTAATGGTCTTAGATGAATTCGCGCAAAAGGAACTATGTCCATTGCCGCTACCATCAAACCTATTACTTCCATGCATTGCGCTATGGAAGGAAGAGGAACAGAATGAAGTATTTGACAAGAGTTTAGAAGTTTTGATTTTCTGGCCTCTGTCAGAAAAATCCTCATTTCTAAGGAGTCTATTATTGTTCCCAAGAAGGGAACCCTTGTTGACGGAGATAGAGAACTTTTTTCTACGTTCACTTTCCACCCGTGAGATCTGAGAAAGGCCAGGACAATGTCCGTGTGAGCCTTTGCTTGTGGAAGGGACGACGCTTGAATCAGAATGTCGTCCAAGTAAGGTACTACTGCAATGCCCCTTGGTCTTAGCACCGCTAGAAGGGACCCTAGTACCTTTGTGAAAATTCTTGGAGCAGTGGCTAATCCGAACGGAAGTGCCACAAACTGGTAATGCTTGTCCAGGAATGCGAACCTTAGGAACCGATGATGTTCCTTGTGGATAGGAATATGTAGATACGCATCCTTTAAATCCACCGTGGTCATGAATTGACCTTCCTGGATGGAAGGAAGAATTGTTCGAATGGTTTCCATTTTGAACGATGGAACCTTGAGAAACTTGTTTAGGATCTTGAGATCTAAGATTGGTCTGAATGTTCCCTCTTTTTTGGGAACTACGAACAGATTGGAGTAGAACCCCATCCCTTGTTCTCCTAATGGAACAGGATGAATCACTCCCATTTTTAACAGGTCTTCTACACAATGTAAGAATGCCTGTTTTCTCCAACATAGGTGTGTCCGGTCCACGGCGTCATCCTTACTTGTGGGATATTCTCTTCCCCAACAGGAAATGGCAAAGAGCCCAGCAAAGCTGGTCACATGATCCCTCCTAGGCTCCGCCTACCCCAGTCATTCTCTTTGCCGTTGTACAGGCAACATCTCCACGGAGATGGCTTAGAGTTTTTTAGTGTTTAACTGTAGTTTTTCATTATTCAATCAAGAGTTTGTTATTTTCAAATAGTGCTGGTACGTACTATTTACTCAGAAACAGAAAAGAGATGAAGAATTCTGTTTGTATGAGGAAAATGATTTTAGCAACCGTAACTAAAATCCATGGCTGTTCCACACAGGACTGTTGAGAGCAATTAACTTCAGTTGGGGGAACAGTTTGCAGTCTCTTGCTGCTTGAGGTATGACACATTCTAACAAGACGATGTAATGCTGGAAGCTGTCATTTTCCCTATGGGATCCGGTAAGCCATGTTTATTACGATTGTAAATAAGGGCTTCACAAGGGCTTATTTAAACTGTAGACTTTTTTTGGGCTAAATCGATTGAATTAACACTTATTTAGCCTTGAGGAATCATTTATTCTGGGTATTTTGATTTAATAATATCGGCAGGCACTGTTTTAGACACCTTATTCTTTAGGGGCTTTCCCAAAGCATAGGCAGAGTCTCATTTTCGCGCCGGTGTTGCGCACTTGTTTTTGAGAGGCATGGCATGCAGTCGCATGTGAGAGGAGCTCTGATACTTATAAAAGACTTCTGAAGGCGTCATTTGGTATCGTATTCCCCTTTGGGTTTGGTTGGGTCTCAGCAAAGCAGATACCAGGGACTGTAAAGGGGTTTAAAGCTTAAAACGGCTCCGGTTCCGTTATTTTAAGGGTTAAAGCTTCCAAAATTGGTGTGCAATATTTTCAAGGCTTTAAGACGCTGTGGTGAAAATTTGGTGAATTTTGAACAATTCCTTCATGTTTTTTCGCAATTGCAGTAATAAAGTGTGTTCAGTTTAAAATTTAAAGTGACAGTAACGGTTTTATTTTAAAACGTTTTTTGTACTTTCTGATCAAGTTTATGCCTGTTTAACATGTCTGAACTACCAGATAGACTGTGTTCTGAATGTGGGGAAGCCAGAATTCCTATTCATTTAAATAAATGTGATTTATGTGATAATGACAATGATGCCCAAGATGATTCCTCAAGTGAGGGGAGTAAGCATGGTACTGCATCATTCCCTCCTTCGTCTACACGAGTCTTGCCCACTCAGGAGGCCCCTAGTACATCTAGCGCGCCAATTCTCCTTACTATGCAACAATTAACGGCTGTAATGGATAATTCTGTCAAAAACATTTTAGCCAAAATGAACCCTTGTCAGCGTAAGCGTGGCTGCTCTGTTTTAGTTACTGAAGAGCATGACGACGCTGATATTAATATCTCTGAAGGGCCCCTAACCCAATCTGAGGGGGCCAGGGAGGTTTTGTCTGAGGGAGAAATTTCTGATTTAGGGAACATTTCTCAGCAGGCTGAATCTGATGTGATTACATTTAAATTTAAATTGGAACATCTCCGCATTTTGCTTAAGGAGGTATTATCCACTCTGGATGATTGTGAAAATTTAGTCATCCCAGAGAAACTATGTAAAATGGACAAGTTCCTAGAGGTGCCGGGGCTCCCAGAAGCTTTTCCTATACCCAAGCGGGTGGCGGACATTGTTAATAAAGAATGGGAAAGGCCCGGTATTCCTTTCGTCCCTCCCCCCATATTTAAAAAATTGTTTCCTATGGTCGACCCCAGAAAGGACTTATGGCAGTCAGTCCCCAAGGTCGAGGGAGCGGTTTCTACTTTAAACAAACGCACCACTATTCCCATAGAGGATAGTTGTGCTTTCAAAGATCCTATGGATAAAAAATTAGAAGGTTTGCTTAAAAAGATGTTTGTTCAGCAGGGTTACCTTCTACAACCCATTTCATGCATTGTCCCTGTCACTACAGCCGCATATTTCTGGTTTGATGAACTGCTTAAGGTGCTCGATAGTGACTCTCCTCCTTATGAGGAGATTATGGACAGAATCAATGCTCTCAAATTGGCTAATTCTTTCACTCTAGACGCCTCTTTGCAATTGGCTAAGTTAGCGGCTAAGAACTCTGGGTTTGCTATTGTGGCGCGCAGAGCGCTTTGGTTGAAATCTTGGTCGGCTGATGCGTCTTCCAAGAACAAGCTACTAAACATTCCTTTCAAGGGGAAAACGCTGTTTGGTCCTGACTTGAAAGAGATTATCTCTGATATCACTGGGGGTAAGGGCCACGCCCTTCCTCAGGATCGGCCCTTCAAGGCGAAAAATAGACCTAATTTTCGTCCCTTTCGTAAAAACGGACCAGCCCAAGGTGTTACGTCCTCTAAGCAAGAGGGTAATACTTCTCAGGCCAAGCCAGCTTGGAGACCAATGCAAGGCTGGAACAAGGGAAAGCAGGCCAAGAAACCTGCCACTGTTACCAAGACAGCATGAAATATTGGCCCCCGATCCGGGACCGGATCTGGTGGGGGGCAGACTCTCTCTCTTCGCTCAGGCTTGGGCAAGAGATGTTCTGGATCCCTGGGCGCTAGAAATAGTCTCCCAGGGTTATCTTCTGGAATTCAAGGGACTTCCCCCAAGGGGGAGGTTCCACAAGTCGCAGTTGTCTTCAGACCACATAAAAAGACAGGCGTTCTTACATTGTGTAGAAGACCTGTTAAAAATGGGAGTGATTCATCCTGTTCCATTAAGAGAACAAGGGATGGGGTTCTACTCCAATCTGTTCATAGTTCCCAAAAAAGAGGGAACGTTCAGACCAATCCTAGATCTCAAGATCTTAAACAAATTTCTCAAGGTCCCATCGTTCAAGATGGAAACCATTCGAACTATCCTTCCTTCCATCCAGGAAGGTCAATTTATGACCACGGTGGATTTAAAGGATGCGTATCTACATATTCCTATCCACAAGGAACATCATCGGTTCCTAAGGTTTGCATTCCTGGACAAACATTACCAGTTCGTGGCGCTTCCTTTCGGATTAGCCACTGCTCCAAGGATTTTCACAAAGGTACTAGGGTCCCTTCTAGCGGTGCTAAGACCAAGGGGCATTGCAGTAGTACCTTACCTGGACGACATTCTGATTCAAGCGTCGTCCCTTCCTCAAGCAAAGGCTCACACGGACATTGTCCTGGCCTTTCTCAGATCTCACGGCTGGAAAGTGAACGTGGAAAAGAGTTCTCTATCCCCGTCAACAAGGGTTCCCTTCTTGGGAACAATTATAGACTCCTTAGAAATGAGGATCTTTCTAACAGAGGCCAGAAAAACAAAGCTTCTGGACTCTTGTCGGATACTTCATTCCGTTCCTCTTCCTTCCATAGCTCAGTGCATGGAAGTGATCGGGTTGATGGTGGCGGCGATGGACATAGTTCCTTTTGCGCGCATTCATCTAAGACCATTACAACTGTGCATGCTCAGTCAGTGGAATGGGGACTATACAGACTTGTCTCCGAAGATACAAGTAAATCAGAGGACCAGAGACTCACTCCGTTGGTGGCTGTCCCTGGACAATCTGTCTCAAGGGATGATGTTCCACAGACCAGAGTGGGTCATTGTCACGACCGACGCCAGTCTGATAGGCTGGGGCGCGGTCTGGGGATCCCTGAAAGCTCAGGGTCTTTGGTCTCGGGAAGAATCTCTTCTACCGATAAATATTCTGGAACTGAGAGCGATATTCAATGCGCTCCAGGCCTGGCCCCAGCTTGCGAGGACCAGGTTCATACGGTTTCAATCAGACAACATGACGACTGTTGCGTACATCAACCATCAGGGGGGAACAAGGAGTTCCCTAGCGATGGAAGAAGTAACCAAAATTATTCTTTGGGCGGAGTCTCACTCCTGCCACCTGTCTGCTATCCACATCCCAGGAGTGGAAAATTGGGAAGCGGATTTTCTGAGTCGTCAGACATTGCATCCGGGGGAGTGGGAACTCCATCCGGAAATCTTTGCCCAAGTCACTCACCTGTGGGGCATTCCAGACATGGATCTGATGGCCTCTCGTCAGAACTTCAAAGTTCTTTGCTACGGGGCCAGATCCAGGGATCCCAAGGCGGCTCTAGTGGATGCACTAGTAGCACCTTGGACCTTCAAACTAGCTTATGTGTTCCCGCCATTTCCTCTCATCCCCAGGCTGATAGCCAGGATCAAGCAGGAGAGGGCGTCGGTGATCTTGATAGCTCCTGCGTGGCCACGCAGGACTTGGTATGCAGATCTGGTGAATATGTCATCGGCTCCACCTTGGAAGCTACCTTTGAGACGAGACCTTCTTGTTCAGGGTCCGTTCGAACATCCGAATCTGGTTTCACTCCAGCTGACTGCTTGGAGATTGAACGCTTGATTTTATCGAAGCGAGGATTCTCAGATTCTGTGATCGATACTCTTGTGCAGGCCAGAAAGCCTGTGACTAGAAAGATTTACCACAAAATTTGGAAAAAATATATCTGTTGGTGTGAATCTAAAGGATTCCCTTGGGACAAGGTTAAGATTCCTAGGATTCTATCCTTCCTTCAAGAAGGATTGGAAAAAGGATTATCTGCAAGTTCCCTGAAGGGACAGATTTCTGCCTTGTCGGTATTACTTCACAAAAAGCTGGCAGCTGTGCCAGATGTTCAAGCCTTTGTTCAGGCTCTGGTTAGAATCAAGCCTGTTTACAAACCTTTGACTCCTCCTTGGAGTCTCAATTTAGTTCTTTCAGTTCTTCAGGGGGTTCCGTTTGAACCCTTACATTCCGTTGATATTAAGTTATTATCTTGGAAAGTTTTGTTTTTAGTTGCGATTTCTTCTGCTAGAAGAGTCTCAGAATTATCTGCTCTGCAGTGTTCTCCTCCTTATCTGGTGTTCCATGCAGATAAGGTGGTTTTACGTACTAAACCTGGTTTTCTTCCAAAAGTTGTTTCTAACAAAAACATTAACCAGGAGATTATCGTACCTTCTCTGTGTCCAAAACCAGTTTCAAAGAAGGAACGTTTGTTGCACAATTTGGATGTTGTTCGCGCTCTAAAATTCTATTTAGATGCTACAAAGGATTTTAGACAAACATCTTCCTTGTTTGTTGTTTATTCAGGTAAAAGGAGAGGTCAAAAAGCAACTTCTACCTCTCTCTCTTTTTGGATTAAAAGCATCATCAGATTGGCTTACGAGACTGCCGGACGGCAGCCTCCCGAAAGAATCACAGCTCATTCCACTAGGGCTGTGGCTTCCACATGGGCCTTCAAGAACGAGGCTTCTGTTGATCAGATATGTAGGGCAGCGACTTGGTCTTCACTGCACACTTTTACCAAATTTTACAAGTTTGATACTTTTGCTTCTTCTGAGGCTATTTTTGGGAGAAAGGTTTTGCAAGCCGTGGTGCCTTCCATTTAGGTGACCTGATTTGCTCCCTCCCTTCATCCGTGTCCTAAAGCTTTGGTATTGGTTCCCACAAGTAAGGATGACGCCGTGGACCGGACACACCTATGTTGGAGAAAACAGAATTTATGTTTACCTGATAAATTTCTTTCTCCAACGGTGTGTCCGGTCCACGGCCCGCCCTGGTTTTTTTAATCAGGTCTGATATTTTATTTTCTTTAACTACAGTCACCACGGTACCATATGGTTTCTCCTATGCAAATATTCCTCCTTAACGTCGGTCGAATGACTGGGGTAGGCGGAGCCTAGGAGGGATCATGTGACCAGCTTTGCTGGGCTCTTTGCCATTTCCTGTTGGGGAAGAGAATATCCCACAAGTAAGGATGACGCCGTGGACCGGACACACCGTTGGAGAAAGAAATTTATCAGGTAAACATAAATTCTGTTTTTTTATGTGGTCTGAAGACAATTGAGACCTGTGGAACCTCCCCCTTGGGGGAAGCCCCTTGAATTCCAGAAGATAACCTTGGGAGACTATTTCTAGCGCCCAAGGATCCAGAACATCTCTTGCCCAAGCCTGAGCGAAGAGAGAGAGTCTGCCCCCCACCAGATCCGGTCCCGGATCGGGGGCCAACATCTCATGCTGTCTTGGTAGCAGTGGCAGGTTTCTTGGCCTGCTTTCCTTTGTTCCAGCCTTGCATTGGCCTCCAGGCTGGCTTGGCTTGAGAAGTATTACCCTCTTGCTTAGAGGACGTAGCACTTGGGGCTGGTCCGTTTCTGCGAAAGGGACGAAAATTAG
This sequence comes from Bombina bombina, assembly GCF_027579735.1. Taxonomy (NCBI): domain Eukaryota; kingdom Metazoa; phylum Chordata; class Amphibia; order Anura; family Bombinatoridae; genus Bombina; species Bombina bombina. The sequence goes on from NW_026512001.1 coordinate 10,503, forward strand.
GTTTATTTTTGGCCTTGAAAGACCTATCCTGAGGAAGGGCGTGGCCCTTGCCCCCAGTGATATCAGAAATAATCTCTTTCAAGTCAGGGCCAAACAGCGTTTTCCCCTTGAAAGGAATGTTAAGCAATTTGTTCTTGGAAGACGCATCCGCTGACCAAGATTTTAGCCAAAGCGCTCTGCGCGCCACAATAGGAAAACCAGAATTTTTCGCCGCTAACCTAGCCAATTGCAAAGTGGCGTCTAGGGTGAAAGAATTAGCCAATTTGAGAGCATGAATTCTGTCCATAATCTCCTCATAAGAAGAATTTTTATTGAGCGCCTTTTCTAGTTCATCGAACCAGAAACACGCTGCTGTAGTGACAGGAACAATACATGAAATTGGTTGTAGAAGGTAACCTTGCTGAACAAACATCTTTTTAAGCAAACCCTCTAATTTTTTATCCATAGGATCTTTGAAAGCACAACTATCTTCTATGGGTATAGTGGTGCGTTTGTTTAGAGTAGAAACCGCCCCCTCGACCTTGGGGACTGTCTGCCATAAGTCCATTCTGGGGTCGACCATAGGAAACAATTTCTTAAATATGGGGGGAGGGACGAAAGGTATACCGGGCCTTTCCCATTCTTTATTTACAATGTCCGCCACCCGCTTGGGTATAGGAAAAGCTTCGGGGGGCCCCGGGACCTCTAGGAACTTGTCCATTTTACATAATTTCTCTGGAATGACCAAATTCTCACAATCATCCAGAGTAGATAACACCTCCTTAAGCAGAGCGCGGAGATGTTCCAATTTAAATTTAAATGTAATCACATCAGGTTCAGCTTGTTGAGAAATTTTCCCTGAATCTGAAATTTCTCCCTCAGACAAAACCTCCCTGGCCCCCTCAGACTGGTGTAGGGGCACTTCAGAACCAATATCATCAGCGTCCTCATGCTCTTCAGTATTTTCTAAAACAGAGCAGTCGCGCTTTCGCTGATAAGTGGGCATTTTGGCTAAAATGTTTTTGATAGAATTTATCCATTACAGCCGTTAATTGTTGCATAGTAAGGAGTATTGGCGCACTAGATGTACTAGGGGCCTCCTGTGTGGGCAAGACTGGTGTAGACGAGGAGGGGATGATGCAGTACCATGCTTACTCCCCTCACTTGAGGAATCATCTTGGGCATCATTTTCTCTAAATTTTGTGTCACATAAATCACATCTATTTAAATGAGAAGGAACCTTGGCTTCCCCACATACAGAACACAGTCTATCTGGTAGTTCAGACATGTTAAACAGGCATAAACTTGATAACAAAGTACAAAAAACGTTTTAAAATAAAACCGTTACTGTCACTTTAAATTTTAAACTGAACACACTTTATTACTGCATATGTGAAAAAGTATGAAGGAATTGTTCAAAATTCACCACAGTGTCTTAAAGCCTTAAAAGTATTGCACACCAAATTTGGAAGCTTTAACCCTTAAAATAACGGAACCGGAGCCGTTTTTATATTTAACCCCTTTACAGTCCCTGGTATCTGCTTTGCTGAGACCCAACCAAGCCCAAAGGGGAATACGATACCAAATGACGCCTTCAGAAAGTCTTTTCTATGTATCAGAGCTCCTCACACATGCATCTGCATGTCATGCTTCCCAAAAACAAGTGCGCAATAGAGGCGCGAAAATGAGACTCTGCCTATGATTAGGGAAAGCCCCTAGAGAATAAGGTGTCCAATACAGTGCCTGCCGGTTATTTTACATAGTTCCCAAGATTAAAATAATTCCTCAAGGCTATGGAGTATAAAATATGCTTATATATAAATCGTTTTAGCCCAGAAAATGTCTACAGTCTTAAAAGCCCTTGTGAAGCCCTTTTTTCTCTTTATGTAATAAAAATGGCTTACCGGATCCCATAGGGAAAATGACAGCTTCCAGCATTACATCGTCTTGTAAGAAATGTGTCATACCTCAAGCAGCAAAAGTCTGCTCACTGTTTCCCCCAACTGAAGTTAATTCCTCTCAACAGTCCTGTGTGGAAACAGCCATCGATTTTAGTAACGGTTGCTAAAATCATTTTCCTCTTACAAACAGAAATCTTCATCTCTTTTCTGTTTCAGAGTAAATAGTACATACCAGCACTATTTTAAAATAACAAACTCTTGATTGAATAATAAAAACTACAGTTAAACACCAAAAAACTCTAAGCCATCTCCGTGGAGATGTTGCCTGTACAACGGCAAAGAGAATGACTGGGGAAGGCGGAGCCTAAGAGGGATCATGTGACCAGCTTTGCTGGGCTCTTTGCCATTTCCTGTTGGGGAAGAGAATATCCCACAAGTAAGGATGACGCCGTGGACCGGACACACCTATGTTGGAGAAATATCATCACTGCTTCTTCTTGAGCTTGCTGCATAATAGAATAACTAGTTGGTTCAAGTGGCTTACCACCTGCCACCAAAATAAACAAAACAAAAAGAGAAAGTCCCAACTTTTTTGCTTGTAAAGCCCCACTGTATTTTAAACCGGAAACAAAAACTTTGAATGTAAACCTCTGGACTTTATCTAGAAGTTACGCCTTAGGGTTCATAGGTGAACTATTAACCTTTTCAACCAATGCCTAATTAACATTTCCTTTATACAGATTAAATGACATAGTCTTTATATCAACAACCGCCAGATGGTAGTGAAAACGAATACTTGATCAGAAATATCCAAATATGTAAGCCCTTCCGTAATGCACACTCTTTCTATATCATACTCTTTGATCAAATGTTCAAACACCACTCCACGGCTTCATTTCACCCCAGAACAAAACAGGAGAAGCTAAACGTATCTCACCAGTTGTTAGCATGCTCTTCCAGACTTCAGCCTGTCCACCATTGCGGATCGAGCAGCGACCTCCTGCAGACGGGGAATACCTGTGGCGTGTAGCGTTCGGTTACTCAGACGGACCGCTTCCGTGACGTATCCAGCGTGTCACACCCGGCTCCTATCCAATGGGTGCCCAGTACAGTGACATTTCCTGCGTGTCACTACCGGCATGGGCTAGGGGCGTACTCAAGGTATCAGGGGCGTACTGGAATTATCCTACAGTACCCCAAAGGCTGCGAATGATCCCCAAAGTATAGAAACTTGCACTGACATTAGGAAAGGGGCATAAACGGAAGGCTCAAAAAATCATCATTTGCTGGCAAGGTTGTGTAGGCAAGGTTTCGGGTTACCATAGATTGAAACTTCCGAAGAGGGCAAAAACTTTTTTACCTCCTCACAGATGGTAGCTCCGGTGGGCTATGCAGGTGGTGCTGGCTAGTGGTAAATTGGCATATATCAAAAAATCAGGAAACTAGCCAAGCACCAATAGGTAAAAATAAAACTTAGTACTTTATTGTAACATTTAAAAAGAGAAAATAAAGCGGTAGAGAATGTGGGGTAACCCCCAAAAAACAGACTAATGCGTTTCGGCTAGGAGAGCCGTACTCATAGTCCCTAAAACCTCTGAAAACACACTGACTTAAATACCCAGTGTTCCATCGTTATAGGTTGGACAGTTAATTGAAATTTAAAGGTATATTCTCTTTCATAGCTTCAAGCCATATTATATTCTGCTCAACATATTAGTAAATAGCAGAGTTACCTTAAACAACTTCATTAAGTGTCCAATTGGGGGTAGGGGTTGATCATATTTATATAAATTTAATTACAAAGGATTAGCAATGCATAGAAGTTGAACCTTGCAATAGGATTGTGTGCATTAGTAAAAGGATCAATACATATTTAGTTTTCAAACTAGACCGTAAACATAAATATGCCAAATAAAAAATATTAATAATAAAGAACATTTCATGTATTTGCCATCTCATAATTCATAATGCATCCTACTATATTTCAAAAGGTACCTAGAAATAATGATGATAAATGAAAAATAAATAATAAATAATAAATGATAAGCAAAGTGAAAAAATAATAATGGAAAGTCAAAAACTGGAAAAAACACAAAAATGAGCCTATGACAAGAGATACTGTATTGTAGCCAAAATATCCAAAACCCTCTGGGTCTAGAGTATTAGGGTTTAAAAACCATCCTAAACTATAGCAAGAAAAGGATATAGCCTGTTAAGGTCACCTACATACATACCACTAGGGGGAAGCGTATACTCACATTAATGCTCCTAGTTATACAGAACTAATACCCAAATGAAAAAATAATAAATAAATAAATGGAGATCAGAGGAAAATGTTTAAACAGGAATGAAAAATTATATATATATAGAAAAACAGAGCAGAAAATATGTGTAAATATAGAAATTCATATCTGTAACTGAGCCTATGACTAGAGACTGTAGTCCACATTAATAATTAATTTTAAAGCCAATCAACTAGAGCTGAAACTAGATCTAAAAAGAGTACTCACAGGGGACATGTATCTTATTATAATGATATCAGGACCAATAGTTGATAAAGTCGTATTCAGAGTTCAGGCCCCAAGGTCTCTTGGTTTGGAGCCTGAAAATCCAATACATTTCCTGCCTTGAGAGGACCTTGAAACGGTCTCCCCCTCTCTTCTGGGGTTGGACTTTTTCAATGATCATCCACTTAAGTGAATGACAATCCTTGTCATGTTTTTGAACAAAATGGGTCACCAATGTGGTGCTACTCTTGCCCACCCGGATAGTGGACAAATGTTCACGTATCCTTGAGCGGACATCCCTGGTGGTCAGACCTACATATTGCAGATTGCACTCCTCGCACCAGAGGAGGTAAACGCAATATGTGGACTTGCAATTCACACATGAGGAAATATCAAAAGTTTCCCCTGTAACCATTGATGAAAATGATGTGCCCACTTGTACGTATTCACATGCTTTGCATTGTGAGTATCCGCATTTATATGTTCCTCTGTGACTGAGCCAGGAAGAAGTTGTGCCTGTCACTGGAGTAGCTCTTTTTAATTGAGAAGGGGAAACACGATTGCCTAATGTTTTGTTTCTCCTGTAGGAAAACCTACAGCCTTTCTTTACCGTCTCTGTGAGGGCATCATCAGCCACCAACAACCGAAAGTGATTTCGGATTATACCACAAATCTGCGGGTATTGGGCTGAATAGTCTGTTACAAAGGTCAGTGTGTTATCTGATCTTTTTGTTGGAATATGTTTATTCTGAAGGAGACTTCCTCGTGGGATACTATATATATAGATGACCTTCTATTTATATGGAAGGGAAGCAAAGAACAAGCACAAGATTTTGTTGACTATCTGGGCCTCAATGAAGTGAATCTTAGATTCACATTTGAGTTTAGCCCAACCTGGGTACACTACTTGGATTTGGAACTAAGGGGCTAGTCTTCTGGGAGGGTTTCCTCACAGGTGTATAGGAAGCCCATTTCAGGGAACAGCCTCTTACACGCCAAAAGCTGCCATCCCAAACACATGCCCTACTCAGTGGCCAAAAGGCCAATTTGTACGCATTAAACGCAATTGCACTTTACCCCAAAGTTATGAAACACATGCGGACGACTTGGAGAGACGTCTGCAACAACGGGGGTATAGTAGAAAAGTCATCAGAAGAGCCAGAAAGGAAGTAAATAGTATCCCACGAGGAAGTCTCCTTCAGGATAAACATATTCCAACAAAAAGATCAGATAACACACTGACCTTTGTAACAGACTATTCTGCCCAATACCCGCAGATTTGTCGTATAATCCGAAATCACTTTCGGTTGTTGGTGGCTGATGATGCCCTCACAGAGACGGTAAAGAAAGGCTGTAGGTTTTCCTACAGGAGAAACAAAACAATAGGCAATCGTGTTTCCCCTTCTCAATTAAAAAGAGCTACTCCAGTGACAGGCACAACTTCTTCCTGGCTCAGTCACAGAGGAACATATAAATGCGGATACTCACAATGCAAAGCATGTGAATACGTACAAGTGGGCACATCATTTTCATCAATGGTTACAGGGGAAACTTTTGATATTTCCTCATGTGTGAATTGCAAGTCCACATATTGCGTTTACCTCCTCTGGTGCGAGGAGTGCAATCTGCAATATGTAGGTCTGACCACCAGGGATGTCCGCTCAAGGATACGTGAACATTTGTCCACTATCCGGGTGGGCAAGAGTAGCACCACATTGGTGACCCATTTTGTTCAAAAACATGACAAGGATTGTCATTCACTTAAGTGGATGATCATTGAAAAAGTCCAACCCCAGAAGAGAGGGGGAGACCGTTTCAAGGTCCTCTCAAGGCAGGAAATGTATTGGATTTTCAGGCTCCAAACCAAGAGACCTTGGGGCCTGAACTCTGAATACGACTTTATCAACTATTGGTCCTGATATCATTATAATAAGATACATGTCCCCTGTGAGTACTCTTTTTAGATCTAGTTTCAGCTCTAGTTGATTGGCTTTAAAATTAATTATTAATGTGGACTATAGTCTCTAGTCATAGGCTCAGTTACAGATATGAATTTCTATATTTACACATATTTTCTGCTCTGTTTTTCTATATATATATAATTTTTCATTCCTTTTTTAACATTTTCCTCTGATCTCCATTTATTTATTTATTATTTTTTCATTTGGGTATTAGTTCTGTATAACTAGGAGCATTAATGTGGGTATACGCCTCCCCCTAGTGGTATGTATGTAGGTGACCTTAACAGGCTATATCCTTTTCTCGCTATAGTTTAGGATGGTTTTTAAACCCTAATACTCTAGACCCAGAGGGTTTTGGATATTTTGGCTACAATACAGTATCTCTTGTCATAGGCTCATTTTTGTGTTTTTTCCAGTTTTTGACTTTCCATTATTATTTTTTCACTTTGCTTATCATTTATTATTTATTATTTATTTTTCATTTATCATCATTATTTCTAGGTACCTTTTGAAATATAGTAGGATGCATTATGAATTATGAGATGGCACATACATGAAATGTTCTTTATTATTAATATTTTTTATTTGGCATATTTATGTTTACGGTCTAGTTTGAAAACTAAATATGTATTGATCCTTTTACTAATGCACACAATCCTATTGCAAGGTTCAACTTCTATGCATTGCTAATCCTTTGTAAAAAAATTTATATAAATATGATCAACCCCTACCCCCAATTGGACACTTAATGAAGTTGTTTAAGGTAACTCTGCTATTTACTAATATGTTGAGCAGAATATAATATGGCTTAAAGCTATGAAAGAGAATATACCTTTAAATTTCAATTAACTGTCCAACCTATAACGATGGAACACTGGGTATTTAAGTCAGTGTGTTTTCAGTGGTTTTAGGGATTATGAGTACGGCTCTCCTAGCCGAAACGCGTTAGTCTGTTTTTTGGGGGTTACCCCACATTCTCTACCGCTTCATTTTCTCTTTTTAAATAAAGTACTAAGTTTTATTTTTACCTATTGGTGCTTGGCTAGTTTCCTGATTTTTTGATATATGCCAATTTACCACTAGCCAGCACCACCTGCATAGCCCACCGGAGCTACCATCTGTGAGGAGGTAAAAGAAAGTTTTTGCCCTCTTCGGAAGTTTCAATCTATGGTAACCCGAAACCTTGCCTACACAACCTTGCCAGCAAATGATGATTTTTTGAGCCTTCCGTTTATACCCCTTTCCTAATGTCAGTGCAAGTTTCTATACTTTGGGGATCATTCGCAGCCTTTGGGGTACTGTAGGATAATTCCAGTACGCCCCTGATACCTTGAGTACGCCCCTAGCCCATGCCAGTAGTCACACGCAGGATACGTCACTGTACTGGGCACCCATTGGATAGGAGCCGGGTGTGACACGCTGGATACGTCACGGAAGCGGTCCGTCTGAGTAACCGAACGCTACACGCCACAGGTATTCCCCGTCTGCAGGAGGTCGCCGCTCGATCCGCAATGGTGGACAGGCTGAAGCCAGGAAGAGCGTGCTAACAACTGGTGAGATACGTTTAGCTTCTCCTGTTTTGTTCTGGGGTGAAAGGAAGCCGTGGAGTGGTGTTTGAACATTTGATCAAAGAGTATGATATAGAAAGAGTGTGCATTACGGAAGGGCTTACATATTTGGATATTTCTGATCAAGTATTCGTTTTCACTACCATCTGGCGGTTGTTGATATAAAGACTATGTCATTTAATCTGTATAAAGGAAATGTTAATTAGGCATTGGTTGAAAAGGTTAATAGTTCACCTATGAACCCTAAGGCGTAACTTCTTGATAAAGTCCAAAGGTTTACATTCAAAGTTTTTGTTTCCGGTTTAAACTACAGTGGGGCTTTACAAGCAAACTAGTTGGGACTTTCTCTTTTTGTTTTGGGAATGAGAATATCCCATAAGTAATGGATGATCCGTGGACTGGATACACCACTAGAGAAATAAATTTATCAGGTAAGCATTAATGGTGTTTTTTCTTTGTTCTCTTGCTATCTTTATTTGAAAAAGAAGGCATCTAAGTTTTTTGTTTGTTTCAGTACTATGGACAGCACTTTTTTATTGGTGGATTAATTTATCCACCAATCAGCAAGGACAACCCAGGTTGTTCACCAAAAATGGGCCGGCATCAAAACTTACATTCTTGCAGTTCAAATAAAGATACAAAGAGAATTAAGAAAATTTGATAATAGGAGTAAATTAGAAAGTTGCTTAAAATGTCATGCTCTATCTGAATCACAAAAGAAAGAATTTGGGTACAGTGTCCCTTTAAAGTTCTTCAAGGGGTTCCGTTTGAACCTATTCATTCCATATATATTAAGCTTCTATCTTGGAAAGTTCTGTTTTTAGTTGCTATCTCTTCGGCTAGAAGAGTTTCTGAACTATCTGCATTGCAATGCGACTCGCCTTATCTTGTTTTCCATGCTGATAAGGTGGTTTTGCGTACCAAACCTGGATTCCTTCCTAAGGTTGTTACTAATTGGAATATCAATCAGGAAATTGTTGTTCCTTCTCTGTGTCCTAATCCTTCCTCTAAGAAGGAGCGTTTGTTGCACAACTTGGACGTGGTTCGTGCTTTGAAGTTTTACTTACAAGCAACCAAAGATTTCCGTCAAACATCTTCTTTGTTTGTTGTCTATTCTGGAAAACGTAGAGGTCAAAAAGCTACGGCTACTTTTTTTTTGTGGCTGAAAAGCATCATCCGTTTGGCATACGAGACTGCTGGACAGCAGCCTCCTGAAAGGATTACAGCTCACTCTACTAGAGCGGTGGCTTCCACATGGGCTTTTAAAAATGATGCTTCTGTTGAACAGATTTGTAAGGCTGCAACTTCGTCTTCGCTTCATACCTTTTCCAAATTTGATACTTTTGCTTCTTCGGAGGCTATTTTTGGGAGAAAAGTTCTTCAAGCAGTGGTGCCTTCTGTTTAACCATCTGTCTTGTCCCTCCCGTTGTTCCGTGTCCTGTAGCTTTGGTATTGTATCCCACAAGTAAAGGATGAATCCGTAGACTTGTCGTACCTTATAGAAGAAAAGTAAATTTATGCTTACCTGATAAATTAATTTCTTCTTTGGTACGACGAATCCACGGCCCGCCCTGTCATTTTAAGACAGATTATATTTTTTGATTTTAAACTTCAGTCACCTCTGCATCTTTTAGTTTCTCCTTTTTCTTCCTGTACCTTCGGTCGAATGACTGGGGGGTGGAGCTAAGGGAGGAGCTATATAGACAGCTCTGCTGTGGTGCTCTTTGCCACTTCCTGTTAGCAGGAGGATAATATCCCACAAGTAAGGGATGAATCCGTGGACTCGTCGTACCATAGAAGAAATTTAATTTATCAGGTAAGCATAAATTTACTTTTTCCTGCGGACTTTACTGCACTGCTACAATCGGCGGTGTCTGCGGCCCTGAGTGCCCTACCTATCTGGGAAATGTAAGAGAAAGGTTAAACATAGTTTTCCCGACTTAGTCATCTAAATTCCTAACTGATCTAGCCTGTATGTGTCAGCTATCCGAGGATGAGTTAACCTCTGCAGGGTCAGAGGGTGAACTTTCTGAGTCGGAGATGTTTGTTACTAAGTCTCCACTGGCAGAGGAACCCGCCTTTAGATTCAAAATTGAACCTTTGCATTTTTTTTCTAAAGGAGGTCCTGTCTACGCTAGAGGTTCCAGAAGCTAAGTTACCTGAGGAACCTAAGATCCCTAAGTTAGAAAGGATCTACGAAGACAGGAAGGTTAAACAGACTTTCTCCAACATAGGTGTGTCCGGTCCACGGCGTCATCCTTACTTGTGGGATATTCTCTTCCCCAACAGGAAATGGCAAAGAGCCCAGCAAAGCTGGTCACATGATCCCTCCTAGGCTCCGCCTACCCCAGTCATTCTCTTTGCCGTTGTACAGGCAACATCTCCACGGAGATGGCTTAGAGTTTTTTAGTGTTTAACTGTAGTTTTTTATTATTCAATCAAGAGTTTGTTATTTTGAAATAGTGCTGGTATGTACTATTTACTCAGAAACAGAAAAGAGATGAAGATTTCTGTTTGTATGAGGAAAATGATTTTAGCAACCGTCACTAAAATCCATGGCTGTTCCACACAGGACTGTTGAGAGCAATTAACTTCAGTTGGGGGAACAGTGAGCAGTCTCTTGCTGCTTGAGGTATGACACATTCTAACAAGACGATGTAATGCTGGAAGCTGTCATTTTCCCTATGGGATCCGGTAAGCCATGTTTATTAAGATCGTAAATAAGGGCTTCACAAGGGCTTATTAAGACTGTAGACTTTTTCTGGGCTAAATCGATTCATTATTAACACATATTTAGCCTTGAGGAATCATTTTATCTGGGTATTTTGATATAATAATATCGGCAGGCACTGTTTTAGACACCTTATTCTTTAGGGGCTTTCCCAAATCATAGGCAGAGCCTCATTTTCGCGCCGGTGTTGCGCACTTGTTTTTGAGAGGCATGACATGCAGTCGCATGTGAGAGGAGCTCTGATACTTAGAAAAGACTTTCTGAAGGCGTCATTTGGTATCGTATTCCCCTTTGGGCTTGGTTGGGTCTCAGCAACGCAGATACCAGGGACTGTAAAGGGGTTAAAGTTAAAAACGGCTCCGGTTCCGTTATTTTAAGGGTTAAAGCTTCCAAATTTGGTGTGCAATACTTTTAAGGCTTTAAGACACTGTGGTGAAAATTTGGTGAATTTTGAACAATTCCTTCATGTTTTTTCGCAATTGCAGTAATAAAGTGTGTTCAGTTTAAAATTTAAAGTGACAGTAACGGTTTTATTTTAAAACGTTTTTTGTACTTTGTTATCAAGTTTATGCCTGTTTAACATGTCTGAACTACCAGATAGACTGTGTTCTGAATGTGGGGAAGCCAGAATTCCTATTCATTTAAATAAATGTGATTTATGTGACAATGACAATGATGCCCAAGATGATTCCTCAAGTGAGGGGAGTAAGCATGGTACTGCATCATTCCCTCCTTCGTCTACACGAGTCTTGCCCACTCAGGAGGCCCCTAGTACATCTAGCGCGCCAATACTCCTTACTATGCAACAATTAACGGCTGTAATGGATAATTCTGTCAAAAACATTTTAGCCAAAATGAACACTTATCAGCGTAAGCGCGACTGCTCTGTTTTAGATACTGAAGAGCATGACGACGCCGATAATGATATTTCTGAAGGGCCCCTAACCCAGTCTGATGGGGCCAGGGAGGTTTTGTCTGAGGGAGAAATTACTGATTCAGGGAACATTTCTCAACAAGCTGAACCTGATGTGATTGCATTTAAATTTAAGTTGGAACATCTCCGCATTCTGCTTAAGGAGGTATTATCCACTCTGGATGATTGTGACAAGTTGGTCATCCCAGAGAAACTATGTAAAATGGACAAGTTCCTAGAGGTGCCGGGGCTCCCAGAAGCTTTTCCTATACCCAAGCGGGTGGCGGACATTGTTAATAAAGAATGGGAAAGGCCCGGTATTCCTTTCGTCCCTCCCCCCATATTTAAAAAATTGTTTCCTATGGTCGACCCCAGAAAGGACTTATGGCAGACAGTCCCCAAGGTCGAGGGAGCGGTTTCCACTTTAAACAAACGCACCACTATACCCATAGAGGATAGTTGTGCTTTCAAAGATCCTATGGATAAAAAATTAGAAGGTTTGCTTAAAAAGATGTTTGTTCAGCAGGGTTACCTTCTACAACCAATTTCATGCATTGTCCCTGTCGCTACAGCCGCATGTTTCTGGTTCGATGAGCTGATAAAGGCGGTCGATAGTGATTCTCCTCCTTTTGAGGAGATTATGGACAGAATCAATGCTCTCAAATTGGCTAATTCTTTCACCCTAGACGCCACTTTGCAATTGGCTAGGTTAGCGGCTAAGAATTCTGGGTTTGCTATTGTGGCGCGCAGAGCGCTTTGGTTGAAATCTTGGTCGGCTGATGCGTCTTCCAAGAACAAGCTACTTAACATTCCTTTCAAGGGGAAAACGCTGTTTGGCCCTGACTTGAAAGAGATTATCTCTGATATCACTGGGGGTAAGGGCCACGCCCTTCCTCAGGATCGGCCTTTCAAGGCAAAAAATAAACCTAATTTTCGTCCCTTTCGTAGAAACGGACCAGCCCAAAGTGCTACGTCCTCTAAGCAAGAGGGTAATACTTCTCAAGCCAAGCCAGCCTGGAGACCAAGGCAAGGCTGGAACAAGGGAAAGCAGGCCAAGAAACCTGCCACTGCTACCAAGACAGCATGAAATGTTGGCCCCCGATCCGGGACCGGATCTGGTGGGGGGCAGACTCTCTCTCTTCGCTCAGGCTTGGGCAAGAGATGTTCTGGATCCTTGGGCGCTAGAAATAGTCTCCCAAGGTTATCTTCTGGAATTCAAGGGACTTCCCCCAAGGGGGAGGTTCCACAGGTCTCAGTTGTCTTCAGACCACATAAAAAGACAGGCATTCTTACATTGTGTAGAAGACCTGTTAAAAATGGGAGTGATTCATCCTGTTCCATTAAGAGAACAAGGGATGGGATTCTACTCCAATCTGTTTATAGTTCCCAAAAAAGAGGGAACGTTCAGACCAATCTTAGATCTCAAGATCTTAAACAAGTTTCTCAAGGTTCCATCGTTCAAGATGGAAACCATTCGAACTATTCTTCCTTCCATCCAGGAAGGTCAATTCATGACCACGGTGGATTTAAAGGATGCGTATCTACATATTCCTATCCACAAGGAACATCATCGGTTCCTGAGGTTCGCATTCCTGGACAAACATTACCAGTTCGTGGCGCTTCCTTTCGGATTAGCCACTGCTCCAAGGATTTTCACAAAGGTACTAGGGTCCCTTCTAGCTGTGCTAAGACCAAGGGGCATTGCTGTAGTACCTTACTTGGACGACATTCTAATTCAAGCGTCGTCCCTTCCTCAAGCAAAGGCTCACACGGACATTGTCCTGGCCTTTCTCAGATCTCACGGATGGAAAGTGAACGTGGAAAAGAGTTCTCTATCTCCGTCAACAAGGGTTCCCTTCTTGGGAACAATAATAGACTCCTTAGAAATGAGGATTTTTCTGACAGAGGCCAGAAAAACAAAACTTCTAGACTCTTGTCGGATACTTCATTCCGTTCCTCTTCCTTCCATAGCTCAGTGCATGGAAGTGATCGGGTTGATGGTAGCGGCAATGGACATAGTTCCTTTTGCGCGCATTCATCTAAGACCATTACAACTGTGCATGCTCAGTCAGTGGAATGGGGACTATACAGACTTGTCTCCAAAGATACAAGTAAATCAGAGGACCAGAGACTCACTCCGTTGGTGGCTGTCCCTGGACAACCTGTCACGAGGGATGACATTCCGCAGACCAGAGTGGGTCATTGTCACGACCGACGCCAGTCTGATGGGCTGGGGCGCGGTCTGGGGATCCCTGAAAGCTCAGGGTCTTTGGTCTCGGGAAGAATCTCTTCTACCGATAAATATTCTGGAACTGAGAGCGATATTCAATGCTCTCAAGGCTTGGCCTCAGCTAGCGAGGGCCAAGTTCATACGGTTTCAATCAGACAACATGACAACTGTTGCGTACATCAACCATCAGGGGGGAACAAGGAGTTCCCTGGCGATGGAAGAAGTGACCAAAATCATTCTATGGGCGGAGTCTCACTCCTGCCACCTGTCTGCTATCCACATCCCAGGAGTGGAAAATTGGGAAGCGGATTTTCTGAGTCGTCAGACATTGCATCCGGGGGAGTGGGAACTCCATCCGGAAATCTTTGCCCAAGTCACTCAGCTGTGGGGCATTCCAGACATGGATCTGATGGCCTCTCGTCAGAACTTCAAAGTTCCTTGCTACGGGTCCAGATCCAGGGATCCCAAGGCGGCTCTAGTGGATGCACTAGTAGCACCTTGGACCTTCAAACTAGCTTATGTGTTCCCGCCGTTTCCTCTCATCCCCAGGCTGGTAGCCAGGATCAATCAGGAGAGGGCGTCGGTGATCTTGATAGCTCCTGCGTGGCCACGCAGGACTTGGTATGCAGATCTGGTGAATATGTCATCGGTTCCACCTTGGAAGCTACCTTTGAGACGAGACCTTCTTGTTCAGGGTCCGTTCAAACATCCGAATCTGGTTTCACTCCAGCTGACTGCTTGGAGATTGAACGCTTGATCTTATCGAAGCGAGGGTTCTCAGATTCTGTTATCAATACTCTTGTTCAGGCCAGAAAGCCTGTAACTAGAAAGATTTACCACAAAATTTGGAAAAAATATATCTGTTGGTGTGAATCTAAAGGATTCCCTTGGGACAAGGTTAAGATTCCTAGGATTCTATCCTTCCTTCAAGAAGGATTGGAAAAAGGATTATCTGCAAGTTCCCTGAAGGGACAGATTTCTGCCTTGTCTGTGTTACTTCACAAAAAGCTGGCCGCTGTGCCAGATGTTCAAGCCTTTGTTCAGGCTCTGTTTAGAATTAAGCCTGTTTACAAACCTTTGACTCCTCCTTGGAGTCTCAATTTAGTTCTTTCAGTTCTTCAGGGGGTTCCGTTTGAACCCTTACATTCCGTTGATATTAAGTTATTATCTTGGAAAGTTTTGTTTTTGGTTGCAATTTCTTCTGCTAGAAGAGTTTCAGAATTATCTGCTCTGCAGTGTTCTCCTCCTTATCTGGTGTTCCATGCAGATAAGGTGGTTTTACGTACTAAACCTGGTTTTCTTCCAAAAGTTGTTTCTAACAAAAACATTAACCAGGAGATTATCGTACCTTCTCTGTGTCCGAAACCAGTTTCAAAGAAGGAACGTTTGTTGCACAATTTGGATGTTGTTCGCGCTCTAAAATTCTATTTAGATGCTACAAAGGATTTTAGACAAACATCTTCCTTGTTTGTTGTTTATTCCGGTAAAAGGAGAGGTCAAAAAGCAACTTCTACCTCTCTCTCTTTTTGGATTAAAAGCATCATCAGATTGGCTTACGAGACTGCCGGACGGCAGCCTCCCGAAAGAATCACAGCTCATTCCACTAGGGCTGTGGCTTCCACATGGGCCTTCAAGAACGAGGCTTCTGTTGATCAGATATGTAGGGCAGCGACTTGGTCTTCACTGCACACTTTTACCAAATTTTACAAGTTTGATACTTTTGCTTCTTCTGAGGCTATTTTTGGGAGAAAGGTTTTGCAAGCCGTGGTGCCTTCCATTTAGGTGACCTGATTTGCTCCCTCCCTTCATCCGTGTCCTAAAGCTTTGGTATTGGTTCCCACAAGTAAGGATGACGCCGTGGACCGGACACACCTATGTTGGAGAAAACAGAATTTATGTTTACCTGATAAATTACTTTCTCCAACGGTGTGTCCGGTCCACGGCCCGCCCTGGTTTTTTTAATCAGGTCTGATAATTTATTTTCTTTAACTACAGTCACCACGGTACCATATGGTTTCTCCTATGCAAATATTCCTCCTTAACGTCGGTCGAATGACTGGGGTAGGCGGAGCCTAGGAGGGATCATGTGACCAGCTTTGCTGGGCTCTTTGCCATTTCCTGTTGGGGAAGAGAATATCCCACAAGTAAGGATGACGCCGTGGACCGGACACACCGTTGGAGAAAGTAATTTATCAGGTAAACATAAATTCTGTTTTTCTCCCTCGGCAACTTTTAAGAAATTGTTCCCGCTCCCTGACTCTCAAATAGAATTTTGGGGTACCATACCTAAGGAAAATGTTCCAACATACGGGATTTTTATTCCAACCTGTGGCAGCAGTAGCCATGGTGGCGGAAGCAGCTACCTACTGGTACGACTCTCTGAGCTTATTGAAGTGGAGCCACCCCTCGAGGATATTCAGGAGAAAATAAAGACATTAAGAATTGCTAACTCCTTCATCTGGGATGCAAATATGCAAATTATTCGCCTGAACGCAAAGGCTTCAGGTTTTCTGATTCTAGCTCGCCGGACTCTCTGGTTGAAGTCTTGGTCTGCTGATATGACTTCTAAATCCAGGTTACTTTACCCTTCAAGGGGAAGATTTCTTTTGGGCCAGGTCTGGACCCTATCATTTCCACGGTTACCGGAGGGAAAGGAGCCTTCCTGCCACAGGATAAGAACAACAGGTCTAAGGGACATCAGTCGTCAAATTTTCGTTCAGACAAGTCCCAATTATCTCAATCCTCATCCAAGCCCGAGCAGCCCAAGAGTACTTGGAAGTCGGCTCAGTCCTGGAACAAGTCCAAACAGACAAAGAAGCCCGCGGATAACAGTCCCATCCGCCTGGGGGCAGATTCCTTCTCTCCAGACTGTCTACAAGACCAGAGAAGAGTTTTGTCTTTTAAGGTTGTGTATGGGACCTAGTCTCTTTAGGAGTATTTGTCCCTTTGCCTGCATCAAAAAGAAGTGTGGGGTTCTATTCAAACCTCCTTCGTGGTTCCCAAGAAGGAGGGAACTTTTTGTCTGATTCTGGACTTGAAGTGCCTAAACAAATTTTTAAGCGTCCCATCCTTCTAGATGAAGACAAGATCAATCCTTCCTCTGGTTCAGGAAGGATAGTTTATGACTACCATAGACCTGAGGGATGCATACCTTCACGTTGTGATACACAGGCAACATTTTCAATTCCTGAGGTTTGCATTTCTTGACACTTCCAGTTCATAGCACTTCGTTCGGCTTCACTACTCTAAGAATATTTACAAAGGTCTTTGGAGCTCCTCTAGAGGTTGCCAGAACACGAGCATCTTACCTAGACGATATCTTGGTACAGGCACCATCTTTTCACCTAGCAAGGAAACACTCGGAATTCCTTCTAAGTCTTCTTCGGTCACATGGATGGAAGATAAACTTGGAAAATAGTTCTCTTACTCCACATACCAGGATAAATTTCCTGGGTACATTTATAGACTCTGTATCCATGAAGATCTTTCTAACGGATCAGAGACGTTGCAAGCTAACATCAGCTTGCCTTGCCCTCCAGGCCCCCATAAGTCCTTTGGTGGCCCAGTGTATGGAGGTGATTGGCCTCATGGTTTCTTGTATGAACATCTTTCTCTTTGCCAGATTATATCTCAGACCCTTACAACTATGCATGATGAGACAATGGAATGGTGACCATTCAGACCTGTCCCAACAGATAATACTGGACAGCCTGTCGAGAAATTCACTCTCTTGGTGGCTCTGTCAAGATCACCTGTCCCAAGGCACATGCTTCTTGAGACTGACCTCTGGGAGATTGTGACTACCGACACTGATAAGTCTATCCGGCTGGGGAGCCATGACGGAACAGGGTCTGTGAACTCAGGAGTCATCCACGTTGCCAATCAATATCTTGGACCTTCGGGCAATATTCAATGCCCTGAAGGCTTGGCCCCTTCTGGGTTCGTCCCAGGTTCAAATTTCAATTGAACAATATAACTACAGTAGCCTTCATCAACCATCAGGGAGGAACGAAGGGTTCCTTAGTGATGAGTTTTCTCAGATCCTGGAATGGGCGGAGACCCACTACTGTATGCTTTGAATTATCCACATTCCGGGTGTGGACAACTGGGAAGCAGAATTCCTTAGCAGGCAATCTTTTTCACCTGGGGGAATGGTCTCTCCACCCCAAAGTATTTTCAGAGATATGCTCTTGATGGGGGATGCCGGAGATAGACCTCATGGCCTTCCGTCTAAATGTCAAACTACCCAGGTAGGGGTCGAGATCGAGGGATCCTCAAGCAGAACTAATAGATGCTCTAGTGGTTCCCTGGAGGTTCAGACTCGTATATCTATTTCCTCCATTACCTCTCGTGGCTCGGATTAAGCAGGAGCGAGCACCGGAGATTCTAATTGCTCTATCCTGGCCGCAAAGGACTTGGTTCGCGGATCTGATGGAGATGTCCTCATCTCCTCCATGGAGGTTACCCTGTCGCAGGACCCTGCTACTACAGGGTCCCTTCCTACATCAAAATCTAGATTCTCTGACTGCATGGAGATTGAACGCTTAGTCTTAGCCAAGAGAGATTTCTCTGAGTGTTATTGACACTTTGATTCAAGCTCGTAAGCCGGTTACTCGATGCATCTACCATAAGGTGTGACGGACTTATCTGCACTTGTGTGAAGAGCGTCGTTTTTCTTGGCATAAGGTTAAGGTTGCCAGAATGTTATCCTTTCTCCAGTATGGACTGTAGAAGGGTCTATCTGCTAGTTCCCTGAAGGGACAGCTATTAGCCCTGTCGGTGTTGCTGCACAAGAGATTAGCTGAGCTTCCGAATGTGCAGTCCTTTATTAAGGCCCTGACTAGGATCAGACCTGTGTTTAGATAGGTTGCTTGGCCTTGGAGTCTCAGTATGCATAGGCTCCGTTTGAGCCTATGCATCCTGTTGACATTAAACTGTTATCCTGGAAGGTTCTTTTGCTGTTGGCTATTGCCTCTGCTCGTAGGCTCTCTGAGATTTCTGCCTTGCAGTGTGATCCCCCTTACCTTGTTTTTCATGCAGATAAGGCGGTTTTACGTACTAAGGTTTCCTTCCTAAGGTGGTGTCAGATCGGAACATTAATCAATAGATTGTTTTTCCTTGCTTGTGTCCCAATCCTTCCACGGTGAAGGAACATTTTCTTCATAATCTAGATGTGGTTCATGCCTTTAAATTTTGTTTATCTATGCAGGTAAACGTAGGGTCACTACGTCTTTCTGGTTGAGGAGTGTCATCCGCCTAACTTATGAGACAGCAGGACAGCCTCCTTAGAGGATTATGGCTCATTCCACTAGAGTAGTAGCTTCTTCCTGGGATTTTAAGAACGAGGCCTCTATGGATCAGATTTGTAAGGTGGCTATGCGGTCCGTCGTCCTTACATACTTTTTTCTAAATTTTACAAATTTAATGTGTTTGCTTTGGCTGAAGCAGCTTTCGGGAGAGAGGTTTTGCAGGCTGTGGTGCCCTCAGATTAGGGTCAGTCTCTTTTGTTCCCTCCCGTTATTACTTCAGTGTCCTCTGGAACTTGGGTATTGTTTTCCCAACAGTAAGGAATGAAGTTAAGTCCACAACCCCACACATAAGATATTTTGTTTTGGCGGCTCCCTTTTTATACTTTCTTCTGGCACCTTTATACCCTGATGTGTCTCCTACTTTTCCTTGTTCTCTCGACCGAATGACTGGGAGGATAGGAGAAGTGGGAGGAATATTTAAGCCTTTGACTAGGCTGTCTCTGCCTCCTCCTGGTGGCCAGGTGAAGTCGTGGACTCTCCCTGCCAGGAAAGAAAGGAATTTATCTATTATAATCATACAGAAAACAGTTAAAAACATCAACTAGCTATTTATTCACTGAATTAAAGTGATTGTAAATACAAGCGTTTAGCAAACGCTAGTATTTGCCATCATTAAAAATCAAGCTAAAAAAAGGTTGCTAGTTGACATGCACAGCTATTGGTTCAGAGGTGCAAACGTCACCTTATTGTGCCCGATGTGCTGTGGGTGGTCAGAGCTGCTGAGTTTAGCGCTGTGCAACGGCACAGAAAGGGTGAGTTTAGCACTCTTCTTCTTTTTTTTTTTTTAGCTGATCACTTAACTCCCCTTGATTTTTAGTGATGGTAAATCCTAGCATTTCTTAAACGCTTGGATTTACCATCACTTTAAGAAATCATTTTTAAATCGCCAATAAATATATAACAACATTCCGCAAAGACCTGCAGCTTTCTAACGGTAGAAAAAAAATATCTTAATGTCTTCATTGGCATCCTCTAATTTAGCGAAGATTTAACATGTATAAATATTTATTTTGTAAGATGAAGAGTCCATAGGTGTCCATAACATGTGGAATGTATTTGCTGCCACTAGGAGGAGGTCACGGACCCTCACAAGAGTTTTAATCCCTCCCACCTCCTCTCCCCACTCAGTTTGTTTTTGGCCTCTGATGAGAGTGGTTGAGAGAAGTGCACTGTAAGCAAGATTATTTTCTTATTTATTGGGAGCTCAGACATGACTTGAAACCCAGTACCCCTCTTCCATCTTCACTCAGGGAAGACTTCAGGATATCTTCTTTAAGATTCAGAGTGAAGCAGGGATAAAGGAATACCTCAATTATGGCATGTCAGAACTCTTACAGGTAAATATTTTAGCCATAATTGCCCTCAGGCGTTGCTGGGACCCTATCTCAGCCTCCACCTAAGGGGTTGCTGGTATATCTGAAAGTATCCTCTGCAGTATATTTTTTCTTGTACTTGATGTGCTATCTACTGGATCAGGAGTATGATGGAAAAAGGCCTCAGCAAGCTGGTAAGACACAGTGGAGAGGGGTGCTGTAGCCAAGGTAAGTGACTCGGTCACTAAACACAGCCCAGGAACTATCGCTAGTACTCTCCTTGTATAGGTACTACATCGTTAGGGGTTCTCAGCCTTTACACAAAGTGCTTTACCTATGTGATTAACACAAAATATTATGGAATTTAGAGATAAAATCCCTATTTCCTTCTGAATACCAGGAGAGTCCACAGCTGCATTTATTACTTGTGGGAAATACTGAACCTGGCCACTAGGAGGAGGCAAAGACACCCCAGCCAAAGGCTTAAATACCTCCCCCACTTCCCTCATCCCACAGTCTATTTTTGCCTTTCGTCACAGGAGGTTGGCAGAGAAGTGTCAGAAGATTTCGGAGTAGTTCCTTAGGAAGGTATCTACCCTTCAATACGGGACTGGAGTTTTAAGTAGTTTTGTCAGCCTCTGTGAGAGCATTGATGAAAGTTTGGAGATGCAGGGAGAGTTTTTCTGTGAACCCATCCAGAGTCATGCTAGCAGCAATGAGTGTTGACGAGTTTCACTGCCTGCTTCCATCACTCAAGTCCATGTCAGAAGAAATGCTACAAGACTGTTAAACTTGAGAGGCTGTGTTTCCTTTCCACGGCATAGATTCCCAGTGTCTAGATTATTGCCAGTCTTATTTTGATGGCTTGAATCTCCTTCTAAATGCATGTCTCCCTAACTCTCAGGGTAGTATCTAGGTTGGGTTATGGGCAGAGGTCCACTGCTGTTCGCTGTCAGCGACCGTCTCTTCGGGGGTGATCATCCTGGTAGGATATTATCGGTTTATCTGAATTATATCTTGTGGGGGACGCCGAATGAGAATCTCTAGACGTTCCGTCTCTATTCCAGTTTACCCTTTGAGTCGTGGGGCGACTTGGATTGTGGTTCCCGATCTAGGGTTTCTTCTCAGGGAAGATTCTTTGTGGCAGGGATTTGCTGGAACAGGGTCTCTTTGCTTCCTGTAATCCTTTTCACTGAGGCAGACTGCGAGAGGTTGATTAGTTCTTTGCCGCAGAGACTATTTTTTCAGAGTGGTTATGGTCCGCTCCTTGGGGCACGTAAACTGGTCCCTTTTCATCTATGGTAGATGTAGAGGACCCCTCCACTGTGATGGAGGGGGCCCCGTCCTGGCACACTATTCAGCCTGCCAGGGTTCCTTCCTTCCTTCCAGGATGTACTGGAGAAGAGCCTCTTAGCGGATTCCCTGTTGGATCAGTTTTGGCCGTGTCTGTTTTTTTTTTGGCACCAGAGGCTCGTTGAGCTTCTGGATGTACAGTTTTTGTTATGGCACTGACTGTGTTCAGGTCGGTGTATAGTTCTGATGCTCTTTCCAGGGGTTTTTGGATCATGCCCTTCTGGTCTTGGAATCGGAATACCTTTGTTCCTATGCGTGAGGTTGTCTTTAAGTAAGTTGTTCTCTTAGAGGTCCCACGATGTGACCCTCCTTATCGGGTGTTGCATGATAGTAAGGCCGTCATATGAAACTAGTTAGGATTTCTTCCAGGTAGTGTTAATCGCACTTTTCAGTGGAGAATTTGTAGTCTTATTTTCTCTTGTTAAGTGTATCCAGTCCACGGATCATCCATTACTTGTGGGATATTCTCCTTCCCAACAGGAAGTTGCAAGAGGATCACCCACAGCAGAGCTGCTATATAGCTCCTCCCCTCACTGCCATATCCAGTCATTCTCTTGCAACTCTCAACTAAGATGGAGGTCGTAAGAGGACTGTGGTGTTTTATACTTAGTTTATTTCTTCAATCAAAAGTTTGTTATTTTTAAATGGTACCGGAGTGTACTGTTTATCTCAGGCAGTATTTAGAAGAAGAATCTGCCTGCGTTTTCTATGATCTTAGCAGAAGTAACTAAGATCCTTTGCTGTTGTCACATATTCTGAGGAGTGAGGTAACTTCAGAGGGGGAATAGCGTGCAGGTTTTCCTGCAATAAGGTATGTGCAGTTAAAATATTTTTCTAGGGATGGAATTTGCTAGAAAATGCTGCTGATACCGAAGTAATGTAAGTAAAGCCTTAAATGCAGTGATAGCAACTGGTATCAGGCTTATTAATAGAGATACATACTCTTATAAAAGTGTATTTTAAAACGTTTGCTGGCATGTTTAATCGTTTTTTTACATATGTTTGGTGATAAAACTTATTGGGGCCTAGTTTTTTCCACATGGCTGGCTTGAATTTTGCCTAGAAACAGTTCCCTGAGGCTTCCCACTGTTGTAATATGAGTGGGCCTATTTTGGCGTTTTTTTTTGCACAGCAAAAATTACAGACACAGACATCCAGCTTCTTCCTGCATGATCCAGGACTTCTCTGGAGGGCTCAAAAGGCTTCAAAAGTCGTATTGAGGGAGGTAAAAAGCCACAGTAGAGCTGTGGCAATTGTTGTGACTGTTTAAAAAACGTTTTTGTCATTTGTTATTCCGTTTTTGGTATTAAGGGGTTAATCATCCATTTGCAAGTGGGTGCAATGCTCTGCTAACTTATTACATACACTGTAAAAATTTCGTTAGTGTAACTGCATTTTTTCACTGTTATTTCAAAATTTGGGAAAATTTGTGTTTCTTAAAGGCGCAGTAACGTTTTTTTATATTGCTTGTAAACTTGTTTTAAAGTGTTTTCCAAGCTTGCTAGTCTCATTGCTAGTCTGTTTAAACATGTCTGACACAGAGGAACCTACTTGTTCATTATGTTTGAAAGCCATGGTGGAGCCCCATAGGAGAATGTGTACTAAATGTATTGATTTCACCTTAAACAGTAAAGATCAGTCTTTATCTATAAAAGAATTATCACCAGAGGGTTCTGTCGAGAGGGAAGTTATGCCGACTAACTCTCCCCACGTGTCAGACCCTTCGCCTCCCGCTCAGGGGACGCACGCTAATATGGCGCCAATTACATCAGGGACGCCCATAGCGATTACCTTGCAGGACATGGCTGCAATCATGAATAATACCCTGTCAGAGGTATTATCTAGATTGCCTGAATTAAAAGGCAAGCGCGATAGCTCTGGGGTTAGAGATACAGAGCGCGCAAATGCTGTTAGAGCCATGTCTGATACTGCGTCACAGTATGCAGAACATGTGGACGGAGAGCTTCAGTCTGTGGGTGACATGTCTGACTCGGGGAAACCTGATTCAGAGATTTCTAATTTTAAATTTAAGCTTGAGAACCTCCGTGTATTGCTTGGGGAGGTATTAGCTGCTCTGAATGACTGTAACACAGTTGCAATTCCAGAGAAATTGTGTAGGCTGGATAGATACTATGCGGTGCCGGTGTGTACTGACGTTTTTCCTATACCTAAAAGGCTTACAGAAATTATTAGCAAGGAGTGGGATAGACCCGGTGTGCCCTTTTCCCCACCTCCTATATTTAGAAAAATGTTTCCAATAGACGCCACTACACGGGACTTATGGCAGACGGTCCCTAAGGTGGAGGGAGCAGTTTCTACTTTAGCAAAGCGTACCACTATCCCGGTTGAGGACAGTTATGCTTTTTCAGATCCAATGGATAAAAAATTGGAGGGTTACCTTAAGAAAATGTTTATTCAACAAGGTTTTATTTTACAGCCCCCTGCATGCATTGCGCCTGTCACTGCTGCGGCGGCATTCTGGTTTGAGGCCCTGGAAGAGGCCATCCATACAGCTCCATTGAATGAAATTATTGACAAGCTTAGAACGCTTAAGCTAGCTAACTCATTTGTTTCTGATGCCATTGTTCATTTGACTAAACTAACGGCTAAGAATTCCGGATTCGCCATCCAGGCGCGTAGGGCGCTATGGCTTAAATCCTGGTCAGCTGACGTGACTTCAAAGTCTAAATTACTCAACATTCCTTTCAAGGGGCAGACCTTATTCGGGCCTGGCTTGAAGGAAATAATTGCTGACATTACTGGAGACAAGGGTCATACCCTTCCTCAGGTCAGGGCCCAAATCAAAGGCCAAACAGTCTAATTTTCGTGCCTTTCGAAATTTCAAGGCAGGAGCAGCATCAACTTCCTTCGCTTCAAAACAAGAGGGAACTGTTGCTCATTCCAGACAGGCCTGGAAACCTAACCAGTCCTGGAACAAGGGCAAGCAGGCCAGGAAGCCTGCTGCTGCCCCCAAGACAGCATGAAGGAACGGCCCCCTATCCGGAAACGGATCTAGTGGGGGGCAGACTTTCTCTCTTTGCCCAGGCGTGGACAAGAGATGTTCAGGATCCCTGGGCGTTGGAGATCATATCTCAGGGATATCTTCTGGACTTCAAAGCTTCTCCTCCACAAGGGAGATTTCATCTTTCAAGGTTATCATCAAACCAGATAAAGAAAGAGGCATTCCTAAGCTGTGTGCAAGACCTCCTAGTAATGGGAGTGATCCATCCAGTTCCACGGACGGAACAAGGACAGGGATTTTATTCAAATCTGTTTGTGGTTCCCAAGAAAGAGGGAACCTTCAGACCAATCTTGGATCTAAAGATCTTAAACAAATTCCTCAGAGTTCCATCATTCAAAATGGAAACTATTCGGACCATCCTACCCATGATCCAAGAGGGTCAGTACATGACCACAGTGGACTTAAAGGATGCCTACCTTCACATACCGATTCACAAAGATCATCATCGATTCCTAAGGTTTTCCTTTCTAGACAGGCATTACCAATTTGTAGCTCTTCCCTTCGGGTTGGCCACTGCCCCGAGAATTTTTACACAGGTTCTGGGCTCACTTCTGGCGGTTCTAAGACCGCGAGGCATAGCGGTGGCTCCGTATCTAGACGACATCCTGATACAGGTGTCAAGCTTTCAAATTGCCAAGTCTCATACAGAGATAGTTCTGGCATTTCTGAGGTCGCATGGGTGGAAAGTGAACGTGGAAAAGAGTTCTCTATCACCACTCACAAGAGTATCCTTCCTAGGGACTCTTATAGATTCTGTAGAGATGAAAATTTTCCTGACGGAGTCCAGGTTATCAAAACTTCTAAATGCTTGCCGTGTCCTTCATTCCATTCCACGCCCGTCAGTTGCTCAGTGCATGGAAGTAATCGGCTTAATGGTAGCGGCAATGGACATACAGGGAGTGCAGAATTATTAGGCAAATGAGTATTTTGACCACATCATCCTCTTTATGCATGTTGTCTTACTCCAAGCTGTATAGGCTCGAAAGCCTACTACCAATTAAGCATATTAGGTGATGTGCATCTCTGTAATGAGAAGGGGTGTGGTCTAATGACATCAACACCCTATATCAGGTGTGCATAATTATTAGGCAACTTCCTTTCCTTTGGCAAAATGGGTCAAAAGAAGGACTTGACAGGCTCAGAAAAGTCAAAAATAGTGAGATATCTTGCAGAGGGGTGCAGCACTCTTAAAATTGCAAAGCTTCTGAAGCGTGATCATCGAACAATCAAGCGTTTCATTCAAAATAGTCAACAGGGTCGCAAGAAGCGTGTGGAAAATCCAAGGCGCAAAATAACTGCCCATGAACTGAGAAAAGTCAAGCGTGCAGCTGCCAAGATGCCACTTGCCACCAGTTTGGCCATATTTCAGAGCTGCAACATCACTGGAGTGCCCAAAAGCACAAGGTGTGCAATACTCAGAGACATGGCCAAGGTAAGAAAGGCTGAAAGACGACCACCACTGAACAAGACACACAAGCTGAAACGTCAAGACTGGGCCAAGAAATATCTCAAGACTGATTTTTCTAAGGTTTTATGGACTGATGAAATGAGAGTGAGTCTTGATGGGCCAGGTGGATGGGCCCGTAGCTGGATTGGTAAAGGGCAGAGAGCTCCAGTCCGACTCAGACGCCAGCAAGGTGGAGGTGGAGTACTGGTTTGGGCTGGTATCATCAAAGATGAGCTTGTGGGGCCTTTTCGGGTTGAGGATGGAGTCAAGCTCAACTCCCAGTCCTACTGCCAGTTTCTGGAAGACACCTTCTTCAAGCAGTGGTACAGGAAGAAGTCTGCATCCTTCAAGAAAAACATGATTTTCATGCAGGACAATGCTCCATCACACGCGTCCAAGTACTCCACAGTGTGGCTGGCAAGAAAGGGTATAAAAGAAGAAAATCTAATGACATAGCCTCCTTGTTCACCTGATCTGAACCCCATTGAGAACCTGTGGTCCATCATCAAATGTGAGATTTACAAGGAGGGAAAACGGTACACCTCTCTGAACAGTGTCTGGGAGGCTGTGGTTGCTGCTGCACGCAATGTTGATGGTGAACAGATCAAAACACTGACAGAATCCATGGATGGCAGGCTTTTGAGTGTCCTTGCAAAGAAAGGTGGCTATATTGGTCACTGATTTGTTTTTGTTTTGTTTTTGAATGTCAGAAATGTATATTTGTGAATGTTGAGATGTTATATTGGTTTCACTGGTAAAAATAAATAATTGAAATGGGTATTTATTTGTTTTTTGTTAAGTTGCCTAATAATTATGCACAGTAATAGTCACCTGCACACACAGATATCCCCCTAAAATAGCTATAACTAAAAACAAACTAAAAACTACTTCCAAAACTATTCAGCTTTGATATTAATGAGTTTTTTGGGTTCATTGAGAACATGGTTGTTGTTCAATAATAAAATTAATCCTCAAAAATACAACTTGCCTAATAATTCTACACTCCCTGTAGTGCCATTTGCGCGCCTGTATCTCAGACCGCTGCAATTATGCATGCTAAGTCAGTGGAATGGGGATTACTCAGATTTGTCCCCTCTACTAAATCTGGATCAAGAGACCAGAGATTCTCTTCTCTGGTGGCTTTCTCGGGTCCATCTGTCCAAGGTTATGACCTTTCGCAGGCCAGATTGGATGATTGTAACAACAGATGCCAGCCTTCTAGGTTGGGGCCCAGAGACAGAACTTTTTTTCACTTTCTGCGATGAGATTTTTTTTGTGAAAATTTTTCTGCAGGTCATTTTTAAATAAAATAAAATTGTAAATTTGTCAGTTACACTAAAGCACCAGATCAATTGCAATGTGTTAGTTAACTGGAGAATAAAGCAATATTTAAAGTTGTATAATCTAGTGCAGTAGTTGAAAATTGCATTGTAAATTAGCTGCAGACAAAAAAAGTAATTGCAAAATGTCTCTTGAATTAATTTGTTTCCTTTCTCTTAGTCTAACATAGAAATGTTGTAATAAAAAGGTGCATTGCTCATACGAACATCTTACATTCAGAGAAAAACAGCTTTGCAGACTGAAAAGCTAGTGAACGAGCTTGCAAAAATTCCAGAGCCAGACAACAATCAATGCACTGTTGCTTTGCAGCACTACTGCATATTTGCTTGTTGTCTTCAAACAGTACTTTGCTCTGGATTCACTGTTAAGGAAAACTTATACAATGCAGCCAGAGAACAGCTCTTTTTAAAAAGAACAGCCTAATGTGAGGCAACGCAGAAAAGTTAAAGTGCTAGCAGTTCCTGTTCTTTCTGCAGATATGCTGCATTTTCTGCGATGACATCTAGTATCACTCTATGTTCTGCCTTGGGGGGTTGGGGCGCAGTCTGGAACTCCCTGAAGGCTCAGGGATCATGGACTCAGGAGGAGAAACTCCTCCCAATAAATATTCTGGAGTTAAGAGCAATATTCAATGCTCTTCTAGTTGGCCTCAGTTAGCAACACTGAGGTTCATCATATTTCAGTCGGACAACATCACGACTGTGGCTTACATCAACCATCAAGGGGGAACCAGGAGTTCCCTAGCGATGTTAGAAGTCTCAAAGATAATTCGCTGGGCAGAGTCTCACTCTTGCCACCTGTCAGCGATCCACATCCCAGGCGTAGAGAACTGGGAGGCGGATTTTCTAAGTCGTCAGACTTTTCATCCGGGGGAGTGGGAACTCCATCCGGAGGTGTTTGCTCAACTGGTCCATCGTTGGGGCAAACCAGAACTGGATCTCATGGCGTCTCTCCAGAACGCCAAGCTTCCTTGTTACGGATCCAGGTCCAGGGACCCGGGAGCAACGCTGATAGATGCTCTAGCAGCTCCTTGGTTCTTCAACCTGGCCTATGTGTTTCCACCGTTTCCTCTGCTTCCTCGACTGATTGCCAAAATCAAACAGGAGAGAGCATTGGTGATTCTGATAGCGCCTGCGTGGCCACGCAGGAACTGGTATGCAGACCTAGTGGACATGTCATCTCTTCCACCATGGACTCTGCCTCTGAGGCAGGACCTTCTAATACAAGGTCCTTTCAATCATCCAAATCTACTTTCTCTGAGACTGACTGCATGGAGATTGAACGCTTGATTCTATCAAGGCGTGGGTTCTCCGAGTCAGTCATTGATACCTTAATACAGGCTCGGAAGCATGTCACCAGGAAAATCTACCATAAGATATGGCGAAAATATCTTTATTGGTGTGAATCCAAGAGTTACTCATGGAGTAAGGTTAGGATTCCTAGGATATTGTCCTTTCTCCAAGAGGGTTTGGACAAAGGCTTATCAGCTAGTTCTTTAAAAGGACAGATCTCTGCTCTGTCTATTCTTTTGCACAAGCGTCTGGCAGAAGTTCCAGACGTCCAGGCATTTTGTCAGGCTTTGGTTAGGATTAAGCCTGTGTTTAAAACTGTTGCTCCCCCGTGGAGCTTAAACTTGGTTCTTAAAGTTCTTCAGGGAGTTATGTTTGAACCCCTTCATTCCATTGATATTAAGCTTTTATCTTGGAAAGTTCTGTTTTTGATGGCTATTTCCGCGGCTCGAAGAGTCTCTGAGTTATCTGCCTTACATTGTGATTCTCCTTATCTGATTTTTCATTCAGACAAGGTAGTTCTGCGTACCAAACCTTGGTTTTTACCTAAGGTGGTTTCTAACAGGAATATCAATCAAGAGATTGTTGTTCCATCATTGTGTCCTAATCCTTCTTCAAAGAAGGAACGTCTTTTGCATAATCTGGACGTAGTCCGTGCCTTGAAGTTTTACTTACAGGCTTCTAAAGATTTTCGTCAAACATCTGCCCTGTTTGTCGTTTACTCTGGACAGAGGAGAGGTCAAAAAGCTTCGGCAACCTCTCTCTCCTTTTGGCTTCGGAGCATAATACTCTTAGCCTATGAGACTGCTGAACAGCAGCCCCCTGAAAGGATTACATCTCATTCTACTAGAGCTGTGGCTTCCACCTGGGCCTTTAAAAATGAGTCCTCTGTTGAACAGA
The DNA here is from genome assembly GCF_027579735.1 of Bombina bombina. Lineage (NCBI taxonomy): Eukaryota > Metazoa > Chordata > Amphibia > Anura > Bombinatoridae > Bombina > Bombina bombina. Next base: position 40,267 of record NW_026512001.1, read on the forward strand.
TTTGCAAGGCTGCGACTTGGTCTTCGCTTCACACCTTTTCAAAATTTTACAAATTTGACACTTTTGCTTCTTCGGAGGCTGTTTTTGGGAGAAAGGTTCTACAGGCAGTGGTTCCTTCCGTTTAAGTTCCTGCCTTGTCCCTCCCATCATCCGTGTACTTTAGCTTTGGTATTGGTATCCCACAAGTAATGGATGATCCGTGGACTGGATTCACTTAACAAGAGAAAACATAATTTATGCTTACCTGATAAATTTATTTCTCTTGTAGTGTATCCAGTCAACGGCCCGCCCTGTCCTTTTTAAGGCAGGTCTAAATTTTAATTAAACTACAGTCACCACTGCACCCTATGGTTTCTCCTTTCTCGTCTTGTTTCGGTCGAATGACTGGATATGGCAGTGAGGGGAGGAGCTATATAGCAGCTCTGCTGTGGGTGATCCTCTTGCAACTTCCTGTTGGGAAGGAGAATATCTCACAAGTAATGGATGATCCGTGGACTGGATACACTACAAGAGAAATAAATTTATCAGGTAAGCATAAATTATGTTTTTTTATATCCTATTACTTCTCGGGAAGGAACATTTTTTCTCTTGTAAGGTGTATCCAGTCCATGGATCATCCATTACTTGTGGGATATTCTCCTTCCCAACAGGAGGTTGCAAGAGGACACCCACAGCAGAGCTGTTATATAGCTCCTCCCCTAACTGCCATATCCAGTCATTCTCTTGCAACTCTCAACAAGCATGGAGGTAGTAAGAGAGAAGTGGTGAAATATAGTTAGTTTTTTCTTCAATCAAAAGTTTGTTATTTTTAAATGGTACCGGAGTTGTACTATTTTATCCCAGGCAGTAAATAGAAGAAGAATCTGCCTGCGTTTTCTATGATCTTAGCAGGTTGTAACTAAGATCCATTGCTGTTCTCACATATAACTGAGGAGAGATGTACCTTCAGCGGGAGAATGGCGTGCAGGTTATCCTGCTATGAGGTATGTGCAGTTAATATTTTTTTCTAGAGATGTAAATGCTAGAAAATGCTGCTGATACCGGATTTATGTAAGGTAAGCCTGGATACAGTGATTTAATAGCGACTGGTATCATGCTTACTTTTAGAGGTAATACTATTATAATTTTGCAATATAAAACGTTTGCTGGCATGTTTAAGCGTTTTTATATATGCTTTGGTGATAAAACTTTATTGGGGCCTAGAAACAGTTTCCTGAGGCTTTCCACTGTTGTAGCATGAGTGGGAGGGGCCTAATTTAGCGCTTTTTTGCGCAGTTAAAATTACAGACTGAGACATCCAGCTTCCCTCAGTAGTCCCCTGAATGCTATCGGACATCTCTAAAGGGCTCAAAGGCTTTCCAAAGTCGTTTATTGGGGAAGGTAGGGCCACAGCTGAGCTGTGGCAGTTGTGACTGTTAAAAAAAACGTTTTTTGATCCAATTTTTGAACTAAGGGGTTAATCATCCATTTGCAAGTGGGTGCAATGCTCTGTTAGCTTATTATACACACTGTAAAAATTTCGTTTGATTTACTGCCTTTTTTCACTGTTTTTCAAATTCTGACAAAATTTGTTTCTCTTAAAGGCACAGTACTGTTTCTTATATTGCTTGTTAACTTGATTTTAAAGTGTTTTCCAAGCTTGCTGGTCTCATTGCTAGTCTGTACAAACATGTCTGACATAAAGGAAACTCATTGTTCATTATGTTTAAAAGCCATGGTGGAACCCCCTCTTAGAATGTGTACCAAATGTACTGATTTCACTTTAAGCAATAAAGATCATATTCTGTCTTTAAAAAATTTATCACCAGAGGAATCTGACGAGGGGGAAGTTATGCCGACTAACTCTCCCCACGTGTCAGATCCTTTGACTCCCGCTCAAATGGCGCCAAGTACATCTGGCGGCAGTCATGGATAATACACTGTCAGCGGTATTATCCAGACTACCTGAATTTAGAGGAAAGTGAGATAGCTCTGGAGTTAGACGAATTACAGAGCATACGGACGCTTTAAGAGCTATGTCTGATACTGCCTCACAATATGCAGAAGCTGAAGAAGGAGAGCTTCTTTCTGTGGGTAATGTTTCTGACTCAGGGAAGATGATGCAACCTGATTCTGATATTTCTAAATTTAAATTTAAGCTTGAACACCTCCGCGTGTTACTCAGGGAGGTTTTAGCTGCTCTGATTGACTGTGATACAATTGCAGTGCCAGAGAAATTGTGTAGACTGGATAAATACTATGCAGTGCCGGTGTGCACTGATGTTTTTCCAATACCTAAAAGATTTACAGAAATTATTACTAAGGAATTAGATAGACCAGGTGTGCTGTTCTCTCCCCCTCCTATTTTTAGAAAAATGTTTCCAATAGACGCCACCACACGTGACTTATGGCAGACAGTTCCTAAGGTGGAGGGAGCAGTTTCTACTCTAGCAAAGCGTACTACTATCACTGTCGAGGACAGTTGTGCTTTCTTAGATCCAATGGATAAAAAGTTAGCGGGTTACCTTAAGAAAATGTTTATTCAACAAGGTTTTATCCTACAGCCCCTTGCATGCATTGCTCCTGTCACTGCTGCTGCGGCGTTCTGGTTTGAGTCTCTGGAAGAGGCTTTACAGGTAGCGACTCCATTGGATGACATACTTGACAAGCTTAGAGCACTTAAGCTAGCCAATTCTTTTGTTTCTGATGCCATTGTTCATTTGACTAAACTAACGGCTAAGAATTCTGGTTTTGCTATCCAGGCGCGCAGAGCGCTATGGCTTAAATCATGGTCAGCTGACGTTACTTCAAAGTCTAAGCTGCTTAACATTCCCTTCAAGGGGCAGACCCTATTCAGGCCTGGTTTGAAGGAGATTATTGCTGATATCACTGGAGGAAAAGGTCATGCCCTTCCTCAGGATAGGTCCAAATCAAGGGCCAAACAGTCTAATTTTCGTGCCTTTCGAAATTTCAAGGCAGGTGCGGCATCAACTTCCTCTAATGCAAAACGAGAGGGAACTTTTGCTCAGTCCAAGACGGTCTGGAGACCTAACCAGACCTGGGACAAGGGTAAGCAGGCCAAAAAGCCTGCTGCTGCCTCTAAGACAGCATGAAGGAACGGCCCCCTATCCGGTGACGGATCTAGTAGGGGGCAGACTTTCGCTCTTCGCCCAGGAGTGGGCAAGAGATGTCCAGGATCCCTGGGCGTTGGAAATTATATCCCAGGGATATCTTCTGGACTTCAAACTTCCCCCCCAAAAGGGAGATTTCACCTTTCAAAATTATCTGCAAACCAGATAAAGAGAGAGGCATTCTTACACTGTGTACGAGACCTCCTAGTTATGGGAGTGATCCATCGAGTTCCAAAGGAGGAACAGGGACAGGGTTTTTACTCAAATCTGTTTGTGGTTCCCAAAAAAGAGGGAACCTTCAGACCAATTTTGGATCTAAAGATCTTAAACAAATTCCTCAGAGTTCCGTCATTCAAGATGGAGACTATTCGTACCATCCTACCTATGATCCAGGAGGGTCAATACATGATTACAGTGGATTTAAAGGATGCTTATCTTCACATTCCGATACACAAAGATCATCGGTTTCTCAGGTTTGCCTTCCTAGACAGGCATTACCAGTTTGTAGCTCTTCCCTTTGGGTTAGCTACAGCCCCAATAATTTTTACGAAGGTTCTGGGGTCGCTTCTGGCGGTCCTAAGGCCGCGGGGGCATAGCAGTGGCCCCTTATTTAGACGACATCCTGATTGAGAGTTCTCTATTCCCCCTCACAAGAGTTTCCTTCCTAGGGACTCTGATAGATTCTGTAGAAATGAAAATTTACCTGACGGAGTCCAGGTTATCAAAACTTCTAAATTCCTGCCGGGTTCTTTATTCCATTCCTCTCTCTTCGGTGGCTCAGTGCATGGAAGTAATCGGCTTAATGGTAGCGGCAATGGACATAGTGTTGTTTGCACGCCTACATCTCAGACCGCTGCAACTATGCATGCTCAGTCAGTGGAATGGGGATTACACAGATTTGTCCCCTCTACTAAATCTGGATCAAGAGACCAGAGATTCTCTTCTCTGGTGGCTATCTCGGGTCCATCTGTCCAAAGGTATGACCTTTCGCAGGCCAGATTGGACAATTGTAACGACAGATGCCAGCCTTCTAGGTTGGGGTGCAATCTGGAACTCCCTGAAGGCCCAGGGATCCTGGACTCAGGAGGAGACACTCCTTCCAATAAATATTCTGGAACTGAGAGCGATATTCAATGCTCTTCAGGCTTGGCCTCAGTTAGCAACTCTCAGGTTCATCAGATTTCAGTCGGACAACATCACGACTGTGGCTTACATCAACCATCAAGGGGGAACAAGGAGTTCCCTAGCGATGTTAGAAGTCTCAAAGATAATTCGCTGGGCAGAGATTCACTCTTGCCATCTATCAGCTATCCATATCCCAGGTGTAGAGAACTGGGAGGCGGATTTTCTAAGTCGTCAGACTTTTCATCCGGGGGAGTGGGAACTCCATCCGGAGGTGTTTGCACAATTGATTCATCGTTGGGGCAAACCAGAACTGGATCTCATGGCGTCTCTCCAGAACGCCAAGCTTCCTTGTTACGGATCCAGGTCCAGGGATCCCAAGGCGACGCTGATAGATGCTCTAGCAGCGCCCTGGTCTTTCAACCTGGCTTATGTGTTTCCACCGTTTCCTCTGCTCCCTTGTCTGATTGCCAAGATCAAGCAGGAGAGAGCATCGGTGATCTTGATAGCGCCTGCGTGGCCACGCAGGACCTGATATGCAGATCTAGTGGACATGTCATCCTTTCCACCTTGGACTCTGCCGTTAAGACAAGACCTTCTACTGCAAGGTCCTTTCAATCATCCAAATCTAATTTCTCTGAGGCTGACTGCCTGGAGATTGAACGCTTGATTTTATATAAGTGTGGCTCCTCCGAGTCAGTCATTGATACCTTAATACAGGCACGAAAGCCTGTCACCATAAGATATGGCGTAAATATCTTTATTGGTGTGAATCCAAGGGTTACTCATGGAGTAAGGTCAGGATTCCCAGGATATTATCCTTTCTCCAAGAAGGTTTGGAAAAAGGATTGTCAGCTAGTTCTTTAAAGGGACAGACTTCTGCCCTGTCTATTCTTTTGCACAAGCGTCTGGCAGATGTTCCAGACGTTCAGGCATTTTGTCAGGCTTTGGTTAGAATCAAGCCTGTGTTTAAACCTGTTGCTCCGCCATGGAGCTTAAATCTGGTTCTTAAAGTTCTTCAAGGAGTTCCGTTTGAACCTCTTCATTCCATAGATATCAAACTTTTATCTTGGAGAGTCTTATTTCTCCAACATAGGTGTGTCCGGTCCACGGCGTCATCCTTACTTGTGGGATATTCTCTTCCCCAACAGGAAATGGCAAAGAGCCCAGCAAAGCTGGTCACATGATCCCTCCTAGGCTCCGCCTACCCCAGTCATTCTCTTTGCCGTTGTACAGGCAACATCTCCACGGAGATGGCTTAGAGTTTTTTAGTGTTTAACTGTAGTTTTTATTATTCAATCAAGAGTTTGTTATTTTAAAATAGTGCTGGTATGTACTATTTACTCAGAAACAGAAAAGAGATGAAGATTTCTGTT